>NC_140990.1:147904246-148201523 GCF_052327205.1 Somniosus microcephalus | reverse complement strand
AGCTCCACCTCCTCCACTAAAGGATCATATTTTAACAATCTAACATGGCGTCGAAGCAGCACAGGTCCCTGCATAGTAAGCCATGAAGGTACCGAATATCCTGTAGTAGATCTCCACGGATAGTTAAAGAGCCTTTCATGGGGGGTCACATTAGTAGCCGTTGAAAGCAATGATCTAATGGAATGCAGGGCATCAGGCAGTATCATTTCCCACTGTGCATTCTTAAGGTTCCGGGATGTCAAAGCCAACATAACTGCCTTCCAGATCACCCCATTGTATCGTTCGCACTGTCCATTACCCTGGGGATTATACGGGGTAGTTCTACTAGTAGAAATTCCCCGACTCTGAAGGTATTCCTTCAACTGGGAAGACATAAAAGAACTTCCCTGATCTGAATGGATATACGCAGGCATCCCAAAGATGACAAAAAGTTGAGTCAGACATTTGATAACTGTAGCAGCTGATACATCTGCACAAGGAAAAGCAAAAGGGAACCTTGAAAAGTCATCCACAACAGTAAAAATATATCGGTTTTGAGTAGTTGAAGGAAGAGGCCCCTTAAAATCGACGCTCAATCGTTCAAAAGGAGAAGTAGCCTTTATAAGATGAGCTCGTTGAGGCTTAAAGAAATTCGGTTTACACCGAGCGCAGATAGAACATGATGAAGTCATCCGCTTGACGTCTTCAACTGAAAAGGGCAAACTCTTACTGCGTACGAAGTGTATCATCCTCGTAACCCCAGGATGACATAAAGCATTGTGAAGATTAATAAGCGTATCTCCGTGAATCACAGAACAATAAGCCCTCGACAGTGCATCAGCAGCAACATTATCCTTCCCCGGACGATAAACGATGTCAAAATGGTAACATGCCAACTCAATCCTCCATCTCATTATTTTATCATTTTTGATCTTTCCAAAATGTTTAACATCAAACATAAAGGACACAGATTTTTGATCAGTTCCCAATGTGAAATGTCGCCCCGATAAATAATGTCTCCATTTACGCAATGCTTCTACTATTGCGTATGCCTCTTTCTCTATTGAAGAATGTCTTTTTTCACTATTGTTCAAAGTACGTGAGAAAAAGGCCACAGGTCTTCCATTTTGGTTCAGAGTAGCCCCAATTGCAAAATCAGAAGCATCCGTCTCGATCACAAAAGGAACCTGCTCATCAATAGAATGCACAACTGCTCCTAAAATATCCTTTTTAAAATTCTCAAAACATGTCCTGGCCTCCCATGATAGAGGATATGTCGTAACCTGAATAAGAGGCCGGATCTTCCGTGAAAAATTTGCAATCCAATTAGAATAATAAGAAAACAGTCCAACAACTCATTGCAAAGCCTTAGAATTAGTAGGACAAGGTAAATCAATCAATGGTCGCAGACGTTCTGGATCTGGTTTAATCTTGTTTCCCGAGATAATATACCCCAATAGATTTACCTCAGTAGTCGAAAAGATACATTTCTCTTTATTAAAAGTTAAACCAACTTTTTCCGCAGCTTGAAGGAATCTTTTTAAATTAGAATCATGCTCCACCCTTGATTTGCCACACACTGTGATGTCATCTAAGTATGAAAAGGTGTCAGAGAGGGAGTTATCACTTATAAAAGCATCCATTGCCCGTTGAAAACAAGCAACACCATTAGTAACACCAAATGGTATTCGGCAAAACTGATACAGCTTTCCACCAGCCTCAAAGGCCGTATATGGTTGATCCTTCTTAACAATAGGAATCTGATGATAAGCACTCTTTAATTCAATAGTGCTAAAAACCTTATACTGAGATACTTTATTGATAAGCTCATCAATCTTAGGCAAAGGGTACGCATCTAATTGAGTATACCAATTAATAGTTTGGGAATAGTCTATCACCATTCGTTTCTTGTGTCTCTCGTTAGTCGTGACAACTACCTGTGCTCGCCAAGGCGAACAACTAGGTTCAATGATTCCTTCCAATAAGAGACGTTGAACTTCAGAATTAATAAATTCTCTATCCTGACTACTATATCTTCTTGACTTGGTAGCAATTGGCTTACAATCCGGCATCAAATTGGAAAAAAGTGATAATGGAGAAATGGATAAAGAGGTTAATCCACAAATAGATAAAGGTGGCTTAGTCCCTCCAAATGAAAGACTAAAAGACTCGTGTAATCACCACATGCACGCTGAATATAACCGTGCAGAAATGGACCTGTCCACTCTCTGTGTAGCATTGCTGAATATGATCTGTCCACACTGAATGTAACTGTGCTGAACTGCACCTGTCCACACTGACGGTAACTCTGCTGAACTGACTGGACCACACTGAATGTAACTGTGCTGAACTGGACCTGTCCACACTGAATCTAACCATGCTGGACTGTACCTGGCCACACTGAATGTATCTGTGCTGAACTGGGCATGTCCACAATTAAAGCAACTGTGCGGAACTGGACATTTCCACACTGAATGTAACTGTGCTGGACATGTCCATACTGAATGTAACCGTGCTGAACTGGTCATGTCCGCAATTAGTGTAACAGTGCTGAACTGGTATGTCCACACTGAACGTGACTGTGCTGAACTGGACATGTACATACTGATTGCAACCGTGCTGAACTGGACCTGTCCACAATGAATGTAATTATGCTGAGCTGGACCTGTCCACACTGAATGTAACTGTGCGTAGCTGGACCTGTCCACACTGAATGTAAGAGTGCTGAACTGGACCTGTCCACACTGTATGTAACTGTGCTGAACTGGACATGTCCAACTGAAGGTAACCATGCAGAACTAGACCAGTCCCCACTGGAAGTAACTCTGCTGAACTGGACTTGTGCACGCTGAATGTAACCGTGCAGAAATGGACCTGTCCACTCTCTGTGTAACGTTGCTGAATATGATCTGTCCACACTGAATGTAACTGTGCTGAACTGCACCTGTCCACACTGACGGTAACTCTGCTGAACTGACTGGTCCACACTGAATGTAACTGTACTCTACTGGACCTGTCCACACTGAATATAACTGTGCTGGACTGGACCTGATGTCGCTGAACATAACTTTGCTGAACTGGACATGTCCACACTGAATCTAACCGTGCTAGACTGTACCTGGCCACACTGAATGTATCTCTGCTGAACTGGGCATGTCCACAATTAAAGCAACTGTGCTGAACTGGACATGTCCACACTGAATGCAAAAGTACGGAACTGGACATTTCCACACTGAATGTAACTGTGCTGAACTGGACATGTCCACACTGAATGTAACCGTGCTGAACTGGGCATTTACGCAATTAATGCAACACTGCTGAACTGGTATGTTCACACTGAATGTTAATGTGCTGAACTGGACAAGTACACACTGATTGCAACAGTGCTGAACTGGACCTGTGCACAATGAATGTAACTGGGCTTAGCTGGACCTGTCCACACTGAATGTAACAGTGCTGAACTGGACCTGTCCACACTTTATGTAACTGTGCTGAACTGGACATGTCCTACTTAAAGTAACGGTGCAGTATTAGACCAGTCCCCACTGGAAGTAACTGTGCTGAACTGGACTTGTGCACGCTGAATGTAACTGTGCAGAAATGGACCTGTCCACGATCTGTGTAACATTGCTGAAAATGATCTGTCCACACTGAATGTAACTGTGCTGAACTGGACATGTACACACTGATTGCAACTGTGCTGAACTGGACCTGTCCACAATGAATGTAACTGTGCTGAACTGGACCTGTCCACACTGATTGTAACTGTGCTTAGCTGGACCTGTCCACACTGAATGTAACAATGCTGAACTGGACCTGTCCACACTGTGTGTAACTGTGCTGAACTGAACATGTCCAACTGAAAGTAACCATGCAGAACTAGACCAGTCGGCACTGGAAGTAACTCTGCTGAACTGGACTTGTGCACGCTGAATGTAACCGTGCAGAAATGGACCTGTCCACTCTCTGTGTAACATTGCTGAATATGATCTGTCCACACTGAATGTAACTGTGGTAAACTGCACCTGTCCACACTGACAGTAACTCTGCTGAACTGACTGGTCCACACTGAATGTAACTGTGCTGAACTGGACCTGTCCACACTGAATATAACTGTGCTGGGCTGGACCTGTTGACGCTGAACATAACTTTGCTGAACTGGACATGTCCACACTGAATCTAACCATGCTGGGCAGTACCTGGCCACACTGAATGTATCTGTGCTGAACTGGGCATGTCCACAATTAAAGCAACTGTGCAGAACTGGACATTTCCACACTGAATGTAACTGTGCTGGACTGAACATGTCCACACAGAATGTAACCGTGCTGAACTGGTCATGTCCGCAATTAGTGTAACAGTGCTGAACTGGTATGTCCACACTGAATGTTACTGTGCTGAACTGGACATGTACATACTGATTGCAACCGTGCTGAACTGGACCTGTCCACAATGAATGTAACTGTGCTGAACTGGACCTGTCCACACTGAATGTAACTGTGCTTAGCTGGACCTGTCCACACTGCATGTATCAGTGCTGAACTGGACCTGTTCACACTGTATGTAACTGTGCTGAACTGGACATGTCCAACTGAAAGTAACGGTACAGTATTAGACCAGTCCCCACTGGAAGTAACTGTGCTGAAATGGACTTGTGCACGCTGAATGTAACTGTGCAGAAATGGACATGTCCACTCTCTGTGTATCATTGCTGAGACTGATCTGTCCACACTGAATGTAACTGTGCTGAACTGAACTTGTCCACACTGACCGTAACTATGCTGAACTTGACTGGTCCACGCTGAATGTAACTGTGCTGAACTGGATCTGTCCACACTGAATATAACTGTGCTGGACTGGACCTGTTGCCGCTGAACATAACTTTGCTGAACTGGACATGTCCACACTGAATTTAACGGTGCTGGACTGTACCTTGGCACACTGAATGTATCTGTAAGGGGTTTTCCTTGAGAGATTTCCCTGAGGTTTCTCTCTCTGGAGGCCTCTCTCTCTTGCACAGTAAAACCTTGAGTGGTTCGACCCACTCGCCCCTTAGATTTTATACTCTAGACTTTGGCGCAGGAACTACAATGTAGAGAAAACTCTTGTAGACCAAGTTTGATGAAACAAAATGAAATTTTATTGCATAAGGAAAATTATCAAATCAAATGCTAGCAGAAAAGAGAGTACATGGGAGGGAAAAACACACAAACAAATCATAATGATACAGTACTAACTAAAGCAAATACAGGCATCTTATACGCTACAAAGATCATCATGAAATAAGGAAACACACGGAACATCGAGGGACAACAACTCATGTTAATTGTACCCTTAAATCCACCCCCTTATTAAACCTATCTAGATCGGATTGTGAAGGGCCAGAAACATGCTCACCAATCCCACTAGGAAGTGCAAGGTTTTGAAATCGTGTCTGTGTTTGGTCCTTTCAGGCATTTCGTCTCCACGTGGATCGTGGAGCCCCTGCGAGCTGCGCCACACCTCTCTCCTGATATGGGGGTCGGGGGCGGCTGGACACCGGCGGGCCTGGATGTCGGCGGGGTCGTGGATCATTGGCTCGACCCTGGTTAGAGGAGCCTTGGGCTGGCTCCCATCGCTTCTTCAGTTTTCTTTTCCCTCTTCTCCCGAGCTGGGGTGGCTGGAAGATTTCTCCTCTTGGGACCTTTATTTTTTTTGTCTCTTCTCCCAAGTTGGGTCGATGGCCTCTCGTTCCGGCAATGGCCTGGCGATGGTCGATGATCTCCCGATGTGTTTCCCCGGGGCGGGTCGCCGGTTTCGAGACGGCCTTCTCGATGTTGGCTTTCTTCTTCCTCCTGTGAGTGCCTCTTTCTTCTTCTGGCTGTCCAGATTCAAACTGTGTGCTTCCAGCTCTCCAAGCCCGCTTCTCGTGTGTGTCAGACTGCCGAAAAAGTCTTCCAGATATACTTTCTGATGTGCCTCAATAATTCCGAGACTCGAAGGTAGCAGAACAAAACAAGACTTTTATTAACTTAGAACGAAACACGTAAGCGAGAGAGATGTCGTCCTTCTGGAGATTGGGGCTAGACTGAAGCTAGCTTACAAACGGGGCCAGGTATGGGTGGAGCCCTACACACAGCACATTCCAGCACATTCCAGTATACAATACAGCACATTCCAGTACACAATACAATGAGGTCTGGGGGAAGGGGAATGACACTGAAACCGATCTCAGTCACAGGCAGTGATGAATGGAAATATTTCATCACATTCACCCCTTCTATAGATTTAGTCTGTTCGGGGGTTTGATAGTCCTCTGCGACCGACGTGGCTGTTGCGGTGCTGCGGGTGTCGGCTGGGTGTCCCCGGTAGCCTCCTGGGTCTCTGCCGGGGGTGCTGCCAGGGTTGTTGAAGGGGTAGTTGGTGGGGGTGCCGTTGGTCGGTGTTCTTCCGGGGGTGATGAAAGAGTAGTGGGTGGGTAAGAGTTGCTGTGATCGTCGTTGCCGCTATTGCCGTGGTTGTTGTCGATGCCGGCTGGGGCGACGTCTTTTATGGACACGGTGTCCTCCCTTCCGTCGGCGTGCCGGACATATGCGTATTGGGGGTTGGCGTGGAGTAGGTGTACTGGCTCCACGAGAGGGTCCGTCTTGTTGCCCCTCACATGCCTTCGCACGAGTACCGGACCTGGGGTGGAGAGCCATGACAGCATGGATACACCTGAGGTGGATTTCCGGGGAAAGACAAACATTCGTTCATGAGGCGTGGTATTAGTGGCCGTACACAATAGCGACCGTATCGAATGGAGCACATCCGAGAGGACTTCCTGCCAGCGGGAGATAGGGAGGTCCTTGGTCCTTAGAGCTAGAGTGACTGCTTTCCATACTGTCCCGTTCTCTCGCTCCACTTGGCCGTTACCCCGGGGGTTGTAGCTGGTGGTACGGCTCGTGGCGATCCCCCTGGACAGCATGTACTGGCATAGCTCTTCACTCATGAAGGACGCCCCCCTATCCGTATGGATGTAGCTCGGCATACCGAACAGGCAGAACAGGCTGTTGAGGCATTTAATGACCGTGGCGCTGGTCATGTCTGGGCAGGGGAAGGTGAATGGGAACCGGGAGTATTCGTCCACAATGTTCAGGAAGTAAACATTGCGGTCGACGGATGGGAGGGGGCCCTTGAAATCTAAGCTGAGCCGCTCAAAGGGCCGTGTAGCTTTGATTAAGTGGGCTCTATCTGGGCGGTAGAACCGAGGCTTGCACTCAGCTCAAGTGCGGCAGTTCCTGGTCAGGGACCGAACTTCCTCAATCGAGTAGGGTAAGTTACGGGACTTTATGAAGTGGAACAGCCGCGTGACCCCTGGGTGGCAGAGGTCGTTGTGGAGGGTCTGTAGCTGATCCCCGGTGGCGCTGGCACACATCCCTCGTGAGAGGGCGTCAGGGGATTCGTTAAGGGCCCCTGGCCGGTAAATGATGTCATACTCGAAGGTGGAGAGCTCGATCCGCCACCTAAGAATCTTATCATTTTTAATCTTCCCCCTCTGTTTATTATTGAACATAAACGCTACCGACCGCTGGTCAGTAAGTAGGGTGAAGCGTTTGCCGGCTAGGTAGTGGCGCCAGTGGCGCACTGCCTCCACGATGGCTTGGGCCTCCTTTTCCATGGAGGAGTGTCTGATCTCGGGCCCTTGGTGGGTCCTCGAGAAGAAAGCTACGGGCCGCCCCGCCTGGTTGAGGGTGGCTGCCAAGGCGAAGTCAGACGCATCACTTTCCACTTGAAATGGAGTGTTCTCATCCACTGCCTGTAGCGTGGCCCGCTCAATATCCTGCTTAATGCTTTTGAAGGCGGCGTGGGCCTCAGCAGAGAGCGGGAAAGAGGATTCTTTCAAGAGGGGGCAGGCTTTGTCGGAGTAGTTGGGGACCCATTGGGAATAATAAGAAAATAACCCCAGGCATCTTTTCAGGGCTTTGGGAGTGTTGGGCAGGGGCAGCTCCCGTAGGGGGCGCAATCGGTCGGGGTCTGGTCTGATTTCCCCATTCTCCACCACGCTGCCCAGTATGCAGAGGCGCGTGGTGTTGTAAACGCACTTGTCCTCGTTGTAGGTGAGGTTGAGTTTTTGTGCGGTTTTCAGGAACCTCTCGAGGTTCGAGTCGTGATCCTGCTGGTTGTGACCGCAGATGGTGACGTTGTCGAGGTAGGGGAAGGTTGCCTGCAAGTGGTGGTCATCGACCATGCGGTCCATCTCCCTCTGGAAGACCGAGACCCCATTCGTCACCCCAAAGGGGACTCTGAGGAATTGGTAGAGGCGTCCGTTCGCCTCGAAGGCGGTGTACGGGCGGTCCTCTGGTCTGATAGGGAGCTGGTGGTACGCTGACTTGAGGTCGATGGTGGAGAACACCCGGTATTGGGCGATTTGGTTCACCATTTCTGATATGCGGGGTAGCGGGTAGGCGTCTAGTAGGGTGTACCTGTTGATCGTTTGACTATAGTCGATCACCATCCGTTTCTTCTCGCTACCCCTTACCACTACCACTTGGGTGCGCCACGGGCTGTTGCTGCGTTCAATAATGCGCTCTTTCAGGAGCCTGTCTACCTCGGTCGCGATAAACCGCCTGTCCTCCCAGCTGTACCTCCTGCTTTTGGTCGCTATTGGCCGGCAGTTAGGTGTAAGGTTCGCGAATAGCGAAGGCGGCTTTACCTTCAGCGTAGCCAGACCGCACACTGTGAGGGGCGGCTGGGACCCACCATACTTGAGCGTGATGCTTTGGTGGTTGCACTGGAAATCCAGATCCCAAGATCACGCTCGCACACAGGTTCTTCATGATTAATACTTTAAAATTATCATATACAGTTCCGTTAACGCACAATTGTACCGTGCAGTAACCCAGAATGGTCGATGTCTGGGTTTTGTCAGCCATAGAGATGGTACCCTGAGTAGGGACCACCTTTAGGGAGAGTTGTTGTGCCAGTTCTGGGTGGATAAAGCTCTCCGTGCTTCCACTGTCAATTAAGCATTTAACCCGGCACCCGTTTACCTCGATGTCCACCATTGATCTGGATAGCGGGTGCGGCCTGGTCTGGTCCACTGTGACCGATGCCACTGTAGGGCCCTGATCGATACAAGATGGCGTCCACGCTGTCTGCTCACAAGATGGTGGACCCCACGAGGTCGGGCAAGATGGCGTCCAAGATGGCCGCTCCCACAGCGCACACGCGGCGGTGGCGGGTTTTCCGGAAGGGTTCCCTCTGCACACCTTCCCGAAGTGCCCCTTCTTACCGCACTTAAAGCAGGTGGTGCCTATCGCCGGGCACAGGTTTCTGGTGTGCTTTGGCTGCCCGCAGAAGTAGCAGTTGGGTCCCTGACGCGTCGCGGCTGTCGTAGGGCTTCTGGGGGGAGAGCAGGGCCCAGCCGGTGTCGGGCTGTCGGGCGGGGAAGATGCCTTCCAAGATGGCGGCACCCTCGGTGCACACGTGGTGGCGTGGACGGCGCGGGCTGAAGAGTAGGCGTCCGAGTTTCTCTGGGCCACATCCAGGGATCGCGCGGTGTCCGTAGCCTGTTTCAGGTCCAACCCCGTTTTTTCCAGCAGTCTTTGCCAGATGTAAGTGGAGCTGAGGCCTGTGATGAAGGCATCGCGAACAAGCTCGTCAGTGTACACCGCGGCTTTTACATCTCGGCACTTGCAGTCTTTGCCAAGCATTTTCAGGGTGCTTAGGAACTCCTCCACCGATTCCCCAGGTCGCTGTGCGCGGGTGGCGAGCAGGTGCCTAGCATACACCTCATTCGTAGGCTGCTGGTAATGCGCCTTTAAGATGTCGCAGGCGGCCAGGTACGTCTCGGCGTCTTGGATGAGGGGGTAAACCCGATGGCTTACCCAATTCCGCAGAATTCCGAGTCTCATCCTTGCAGCGTCCGTAGCGTCTTTGACGGCTGCGGGATTGTCCAGGAATAATTCCATACACTCAAACCAGTGTCCAAAGCATGCTGATGCGTCCGGAGCATGTTGATCCAAATCCAAACGTTCGGGTTTCAGGAGTTGATCCATAGTGTTGAAAAATTAAGTTAATAAAATTGATGTGCCTCAATAATTCCGAGACTCGAAGGTAGCAGAACAAAACAAGACTTTTATTAACTTAGAACGAAACACGTAAGCGAGAGAGATGTCGTCCTTCTGGAGATTGGGGCTAGACTGAAGCTAGCTTACAAACGGGGCCAGGTATGGGTGGAGCCCTACACACAGCACATTCCAGCACATTCCAGTATACAATACAGCACATTCCAGTACACAATACAATGAGGTCTGGGGGAAGGGAAATTACACTGAAACCGATCTCAGTCACAGGCAGTGATGAATGGAAATATTTCATCACACTTTCTTCCAGAAACCTCCGTCTCCCGCCCAAAATCAGGTTAGTCTTTGTTTTATTTTTGGCGGGCTGGGAGCACAGTGGGGTAGTTATTATATTTTAAGATGTCTTAAACGGCTGGTAAAAGGCCCATCTCTGGTCTGGAATTACCTTCATTGTTTTTAATGTCCTGCTGATCTCATTATCTAGTCCTGGGTGCGGTTCTCATGAATATGAAATTGTCCCCCTTTTGTCTGGGTCAACATTTTGATGGCCTCTGTCTCCAGGCCGATCTGGACTAGATCTGCATCTAATCCATATGCATACGTGTGGGTCTGGTTTCGTTCTCTCAGAAACGGCTTCCAGAACTTACTGTGGGTTGAATCCACAAATCTGTCTGAGGTTGAACAGGAACCATTTTAAAGTGTCCCAATAAGCTGTTCACATGGTATGGCGGCCTTTTTGTATGCCCATTTTCTGGGCTTCTTTTAAAACAGTCTTTTAAATCATGGCCTCTTCTGCCATTTGAACCTTATTAATATGAAGTCCAATTTTGCGAATCCTGCATATCTGTGCTGAACTGCACATGTCCCCCTTGAATGTGACAGTGTTTAACTGTACCTGTCCGCACTGAATGTAACTGTGCTTTACTGGACATGTACACACTGAATGTATCTCTGCTGAACTGGAACTGACCACACTGAATGTAACGGTGCTGAAATGGACCTGTCGACACTGAATGTAAATGTGCTGAACTGGACCTGTCCACATTGAATATAACTGTGCTGAAATGGAACTGGCCACGCTGAAGGTAACTGTGCTGAACTGGACATGTCCATATTAAAAGTAACAGTGCTTAACTGTACATGTCCACACTGAATGTAACTGTGTTGTACGGGACATGTACACACTGAATGTAACTCTGCTGTGATGGAACTGTCCGCACTGAATGTAATGGTGATGAAATGGACCTGTCCACATTGAATGTAAATGTGCTGAACTGGACCTGTCCATAGAGAACATAACTGTGCTGAAATGGACCTGTTCACGCTGAATATAACTTTGCTGAACTTGACATGTCCACAATGCATGTAATCGTACTGGACTGTACCTGGCCACACTGAATGCAACTGTGCTGAACTGGACATGTCTATACTGAATGTAACTGTGCTGGATTGGACATGTCTACACAGAATGTAGCCGCGCTGAACTGGCCATGTCCACAATTAATGCAACAGTGCCGAACAGGATATACCAACACTGATTGTAACTGTGCTGAACTGGACATGTAAACATTGAATGCAACCATGCTGAACTGGATCTGTCCAGAATGAATGTAACTGTGCTGAACTGGACGTGCCCACACTGAAATAACTGTGCTGACCTGGACCTGGACACACTGAATGTAACTGTGCTGAACTGGACATGTCCATATTGAATGTAACAGTGCTTAACTGTACCTGTCCACACTGAATGTAACTCTGCTGTAGAGGACATGTCCACAGTGAATGTAACTCTGCCAGACTGGAACTGTCCACACTGAATGTAACTGTGCTGCACTGGACGTGTCCACACTGAATATAACTGGGCTGAGCTGGACCTGACCACACTGACATTAACTCTGCTGAACTGGGCCTCTCCACACTAAATGAAAGCGGGTTGATCTGGAACTGTATATTCTGAATGTTACTATGCTGAACAGGGTCTGTCCAAACTGAAAGTAACTGTGCTGTACTTGACATGTCCACACCGAATGTATTTGCGCTGGACTGGACATGTCCATTTTGAATGGAAATGTGCTGAACTGGACCTGTCCACAATGAATGTAACTGTGCTGATCTGGATCTGTCCACACTGAAAGTAACTGTGCTTAGCTGAACCTGTCCACGCTGAATGCAACTTTGCTGAACTGAACATGTCCTCAATGAATGTAAGTCTGCTGACGTGGACTTGTCCACACTGAATGTAACTGTGCTGATCTGGACCTGTCCACACTGAATTTAACTGTGCTTAGCTGGACTTGTCCACACTGAATATATCTGTCCTGAACTGGATCTGTTCACACTGTAATTAACTGTGCTGAACAGGACATGTCCACACTGATTCTTACAGAGCTGAACTTGACCTGGCCCCACTGATGGTATTTGTGCTGAACTGGACTTGTCCACACTGAATGTAACTGTGCTGAACTGGACCTGTCCCCACTGAAAGTACCTCTGCTGAAAAGGATCTGTCCAACCTGAATGTAACTGTGCTGAACTGGACATGTCCACAGTGAATGTAATTGCGCTGAACTGGACCTGTCCACACTGAATGTAACTGTGTTGAACTTGATTTATCCACACTGAATGTAACTCTGCTGAACAGGACATGTCGACAATGAATGTAACGGTGCTGATCTGGACCTGTCCACACTGAATGTAACTGTGCTGAACTGGTACACTCCACACTGAATATAACTGCTGTACTGGACATGTCCTCACTTAATTTAACTGTGCTGAACTGGACTTGTCCACACTGAATGTATCTGTGCTGAACTGCACCTGACCACACTGACTGCACCTTTGCTGAACAGGTCTTCTCCACACTTAATGTAACTATGCTGAAATGGACCTGCCACAAAGAATGTAACTGTGCTGAACTGGACATGTCCACATTGAATGAAACGATGCTGCACTGTATCTGTCCACTCTGAATCCAACTATGCTGAACCGGACCAGTCAAAACTGACTGAAACTGTGCTGAACTGGACTTGTCCACACTGAATGTAAATGTGCTGCACTGGACATGTCCACACTGAATGTAACTCTGCTGAAATGGATATGTGCTCAATGAATGTAACTGTGCTGACCTGGACCTGTCCACACTGAATGTAACTGTGCTGAATTGGACATATCTTCACTTAATGTATCTGTGCTAAATTGGACCTGTCCACACTGAATGTAACTGTGCTGAAGCGGACCTGAAAACACTGACTGCAACTCTGCTGAATAGATCCTCTCCTCACTTAATGTAACTGTGCTGAAATTGACCTGTCCACTCTGTATGTAACTCTGCTGAACCGGAAATGTGTACACTGAACGTAACTGTGCTGAACTGGACCTGGCCACACTGAATGTAACTGTGCTGAACTGGACATGTCCATATTGAATGTTACTGTGCTTAACTGTACCTGTCCGCACTGAATGTAACTGTGCTGTACAGGGCATGTCCACACTGAATGTAACTGTGCTGAACTGGACATGTCCACATGGAATGTAACGATGCTGCACTGTATCTGTCCACTCTGAATCCAACTATGCAGAACAAGACCAGTCAAAACTGACTGAAACTGTGCTGAAATGGACTTGTCCACACTGAAAGTAAATGTGCTGCACTGGACATGTCCACACTGAATGTAACTCTGCTGAAATGGATATGTGCTCACTGGATGTAACTCTGCTGAACTGGACCTGTCCACACTGAATGTAACTGTGCTGAATTGGACATATCTTCACTTAATGTAACTGTGCTAAATTGGACCTGTCCACACTGAATGTAACTGTGCTGAACTGGACATATCCTCGCTGAATCTAACTGTGCTGAATTGGACCTGTCCACACTGAATGTAACTGTGCTGAAGTGGACCTGACCATACTGATTGCAACTCTGCTAAACAGGTCCTCTCCTCACTTAATATAACCGTGCTGTATTGGACCTGTCCACACTGAATGTAACTGTGCTGAAGTGGACCTGAAAACACTGACTGCAGCTCTGCTGAATAGATCCTCTCCTCACTTAATGTAACTGTGCTGAAATGGACCTGTCCACTCTGTATGTAACTGTGCTGAACCGGAAATGTGTACACTGAACGTAACTGTGCTGAACTGGACCTGGCCACACTGAATGTAACTGTGCTGAACTGGACATGTCCATATTGAATGTTACAGTGCTTAACTGTACCTGTCTGCACTGAATGTAACTGTGCTGTACAGGGCATGTCCACACTAAATGTATCTCTGCTGAGCTGGAACTGTCCACACTGAATTTAAATGTGCTGAGCTGGACCTGACCACACTGACATTAACTCTGCTGAATGTATGGTACTGTGCTGAACTGGACATATTCACACTGAATGTAACTCTGCTGAATTGGACCTGTCCTCACTAAATGTAACTGTGCTGAACTGGACAAGTCAACACTGAATGTAGCTGTGTTGAACAGGACTTGTCCACTCTGAATGTAACTATGCTGAAATCGAAATATCCACACTGAATGTAACTGTGTTGAACTGGACCTGTCCACACTGAATTTAACCGTGCTGAACTGGTCATGTCCACAATTAATGCAACTGTGCATAACTGTACATGTCCACACTGAATGTAACTGTGCTGAACAGGACATGTCCACAGTGAACGTAACTGCGCTGTACTGGACATGTTCGCACTGACTGCAACTGCGATGAACTGGACCACTCCACACTAAATGTAACAGTGCTGAAATGCACCTGTCCACACTGAATATTACTTTGCTGAACTGGACATGTCAACACTGAATGTAAGTGTGCTGAACTGTACCTGACCACACTGAATGTAACTGTGCTGAACTGGACCTGTCCACACTAAATGTAATTTTACTGAATTCGCCCTGTCCACACTGAATTTGACTGTGCTGAACTGGACTTGTCCACACTGAATGTAACTGTGCTGAACTGGACCTGTCCCCACTGAAAGTACCTCTGCTGAAAAGGATCTGTCCAACCTGAATGTAACTGTGCTGAACTGGACATGTCCACAGTGAATGTAATTGCGCTGAACTGGACCTGTCCACACTGAATGTAACTGTGTTGAACTTGATTTATCCACACTGAATGTAACTCTGCTGAACAGGACATGTCGACAATGAATGTAACGGTGCTGATCTGGACCTGTCCACACTGAATGTAACTGTGCTGAACTGGTACACTCCACACTGAATATAACTGCTGTACTGGACATGTCCTCACTTAATTTAACTGTGCTGAACTGGACTTGTCCACACTGAATGTATCTGTGCTGAACTGCACCTGACCACACTGACTGCACCCTTGCTGAACAGGTCTTCTCCACACTTAATGTAACTATGCTGAAATGGACCTGCCACAAAGAATGTAACTGTGCTGAACTGGACATGTCCACATTGAATGAAACGATGCTGCACTGTATCTGTCCACTCTGAATCCAACTATGCTGAACCGGACCAGTCAAAACTGACTGAAACTGTGCTGAACTGGACTTGTCCACACTGAATGTAAATGTGCTGCACTGGACATGTCCACACTGAATGTAACTCTGCTGAAATGGATATGTGCTCAATGAATGTAACTGTGCTGACCTGGACCTGTCCACACTGAATGTAACTGTGCTGAATTGGACATATCTTCACTTAATGTATCTGTGCTAAATTGGACCTGTCCACACTGAATGTAACTGTGCTGAAGCGGACCTGAAAACACTGACTGCAACTCTGCTGAATAGATCCTCTCCTCACTTAATGTAACTGTGCTGAAATTGACCTGTCCACTCTGTATGTAACTCTGCTGAACCGGAAATGTGTACACTGAACGTAACTGTGCTGAACTGGACCTGGCCACACTGAATGTAACTGTGCTGAACTGGACATGTCCATATTGAATGTTACTGTGCTTAACTGTACCTGTCCGCACTGAATGTAACTGTGCTGTACAGGGCATGTCCACACTGAATGTAACTGTGCTGAACTGGACATGTCCACATGGAATGTAACGATGCTGCACTGTATCTGTCCACTCTGAATCCAACTATGCAGAACAAGACCAGTCAAAACTGACTGAAACTGTGCTGAAATGGACTTGTCCACACTGAATGTAAATGTGCTGCACTGGACATGTCCACACTGAATGTAACTCTGCTGAAATGGATATGTGCTCACTGGATGTAACTCTGCTGAACTGGACCTGTCCACACTGAATGTAACTGTGCTGAATTGGACATATCTTCACTTAATGTAACTGTGCTAAATTGGACCTGTCCACACTGAATGTAACTGTGCTGAACTGGACATATCCTCGCTGAATCTAACCGTGCTGTATTGGACCTGTCCACACTGAATGTAACTGTGCTGAAGTGGACCTGAAAACACTGACTGCAGCTCTGCTGAATAGATCCTCTCCTCACTTAATGTAACTGTGCTGAAATGGACCTGTCCACTCTGTATGTAACTGTGCTGAACCGGAAATGTGTACACTGAACGTAACTGTGCTGAACTGGACCTGGCCACACTGAATGTAACTGTGCTGAACTGGACATGTCCATATTGAATGTTACAGTGCTTAACTGTACCTGTCCGCACTGAATGTAACTGTGCTGTACAGGGCATGTCCACACTAAATGTATCTCTGCTGAGCTGGAACTGTCCACACTGAATTTAAATGTGCTGAGCTGGACCTGACCACACTGACATTAACTCTGCTGAATGTATGGTACTGTGCTGAACTGGACATATTCACACTGAATGTAACTCTGCTGAATTGGACCTGTCC
The DNA here is from genome assembly GCF_052327205.1 of Somniosus microcephalus. Classification (NCBI taxonomy): domain Eukaryota; kingdom Metazoa; phylum Chordata; class Chondrichthyes; order Squaliformes; family Somniosidae; genus Somniosus; species Somniosus microcephalus. Next base: position 148,184,686 of record NC_140990.1, on the reverse strand, counting down.
TCACTAAATGTAACTGTGCTGAACTGGACATGTCAACACTGAATGTAGCTGTGTTGAACAGGACTTGTCCACTCTGAATGTAACTATGCTGAAATCGAAATAGCCACACTGAATGTAACTGTGTTGAACTGGACCTGTCCACACTGAATTTAACCGTGCTGAACTGGTCATGTCCACAATTAATGCAACTGTGCATAACTGTACATGTCCACACTGAATGTAACTGTGCTGAACAGGACATGTCCACAGTGAACGTAACTGCGCTGTACTGGACATGTTCGCACTGACTGCAACTGCGATGAACTGGACCACTCCACACTAAATGTAACAGTGCTGAAATGCACCTGTCCACACTGAATATTACTTTGCTGAACTGGACATGTCAACACTGAATGTAAGTGTGCTGAACTGTACCTGACCACACTGAATGTAACTGTGCTGAACTGGACCTGTCCACACTAAATGTAATTTTACTGAATTCGCCCTGTCCACACTGAATTTGACTGTGCTGAACTGGACTTGTCCACACTGAATGTAACTGTGCTGAACTGGACCTGTCCCCACTGAACGTACCTCTGCTGAAAAGGATCTGTCCAACCTGAATGTAACTGTGCTGAACTGGACATGTCCACAGTGAATGTAATTGCGCTGAACTGGACTTGTCCACACTGAATGTAACTGTGTTGAACTTGATTTATCCACACTGAATGTAACTCTGCTGAACAGGACATGTCGACAATGAATGTAACGGTGCTGATCTGGACCTGTCCACACTGAATGTAACTGTGCTGAACTGGTACACTCCACACTGAATATAACTGCTGTACTGGACATGTCCTCACTTAATTTAACTGTGCTGAACTGGACTTGTCCACACTGAATGTATCTGTGCTGAACTGCACCTGACCACACTGACTGCACCTTTGCTGAACAGGTCTTCTCCACACTTAATGTAACTATGCTGAAATGGACCTGCCACAAAGAATGTAACTGTGCTGAACTGGACATGTCCACATTGAATGAAACGATGCTGCACTGTATCTGTCCACTCTGAATCCAACTATGCTGAACTGGACCAGTCAAAACTGACTGAAACTGTGCTGAACTGGACTTGTCCACACTGAATGTAAATGTGCTGCACTGGACATGTCCACACTGAATGTAACTCTGCTGAAATGGATATGTGCTCAATGAATGTAACTGTGCTGAACTGGACCTGTCCACACTGAATGTAACTGTGCTGAATTGGACATATCTTCACTTAATGTATCTGTGCTAAATTGGACCTGTCCACACTGAATGTAACTGTGCTGAAGCGGACCTGAAAACACTGACTGCAACTCTGCTGAATAGATCCTCTCCTCACTTAATGTAACTGTGCTGAAATTGACCTGTCCACTTTGTATGTAACTCTGCTGAACCGGAAATGTGTACACTGAACGTAACTGTGCTGAACTGGACCTGGCCACACTGAATGTAACTGTGCTGAACTGGACATGTCCATATTGAATGTTACAGTGCTTAACTGTACCTGTCCGCACTGAATGTAACTGTGCTGTACAGGGCATGTCCACACTGAATGTAACTGTGCTGAAGTGGACCTGACCATACTGATTGCAACTCTGCTAAACAGGTCCTCTCCTCACTTAATATAACCGTGCTGTATTGGACCTGTCCACACTGAATGTAACTGTGCTGAAGTGGACCTGAAAACACTGACTGCAGCTCTGCTGAATAGATCCTCTCCTCACTTAATGTAACTGTGCTGAAATGGACCTGTCCACTCTGTATGTAACTGTGCTGAACCGGAAATGTGTACACTGAACGTAACTGTGCTGAACTGGACCTGGCCACACTGAATGTAACTGTGCTGAACTGGACATGTCCATATTGAATGTTACAGTGCTTAACTGTACCTGTCTGCACTGAATGTAACTGTGCTGTACAGGGCATGTCCACACTAAATGTATCTCTGCTGAGCTGGAACTGTCCACACTGAATTTAAATGTGCTGAGCTGGACCTGACCACACTGACATTAACTCTGCTGAATGTATGGTACTGTGCTGAACTGGACATATTCACACTGAATGTAACTCTGCTGAATTGGACCTGTCCTCACTAAATGTAACTGTGCTGAACTGGACATGTCAACACTGAATGTAGCTGTGTTGAACAGGACTTGTCCACTCTGAATGTAACTATGCTGAAATCGAAATATCCACACTGAATGTAACTGTGTTGAACTGGACCTGTCCACACTGAATTTAACCGTGCTGAACTGGTCATGTCCACAATTAATGCAACTGTGCATAACTGTACATGTCCACACTGAATGTAACTGTGCTGAACAGGACATGTCCACAGTGAACGTAACTGCGCTGTACTGGACATGTTCGCACTGACTGCAACTGCGATGAACTGGACCACTCCACACTAAATGTAACAGTGCTGAAATGCACCTGTCCACACTGAATATTACTTTGCTGAACTGGACATGTCAACACTGAATGTAAGTGTGCTGAACTGTACCTGACCACACTGAATGTAACTGTGCTGAACTGGACCTGTCCACACTAAATGTAATTTTACTGAATTCGCCCTGTCCACACTGAATTTGACTGTGCTGAACTGGACTTGTCCACACTGAATGTAACTGTGCTGAACTGGACCTGTCCCCACTGAAAGTACCTCTGCTGAAAAGGATCTGTCCAACCTGAATGTAACTGTGCTGAACTGGACATGTCCACAGTGAATGTAATTGCGCTGAACTGTACCTGACCACACTGAATGTAACGGTGCTGATCTGGACCTGTCCACACTGAATGTAACTGTGCTGAACTGGTACACTCCACACTGAATATAACTGCTGTACTGGACATGTCCTCACTTAATTTAACTGTGCTGAACTGGACTTGTCCACACTGAATGTATCTGTGCTGAACTGCACCTGACCACACTGACTGCACCCTTGCTGAACAGGTCTTCTCCACACTTAATGTAACTATGCTGAAATGGACCTGCCACAAAGAATGTAACTGTGCTGAACTGGACATGTCCACATTGAATGAAACGATGCTGCACTGTATCTGTCCACTCTGAATCCAACTATGCTGAACCGGACCAGTCAAAACTGACTGAAACTGTGCTGAACTGGACTTGTCCACACTGAATGTAAATGTGCTGCACTGGACATGTCCACACTGAATGTAACTCTGCTGAAATGGATATGTGCTCAATGAATGTAACTGTGCTGACCTGGACCTGTCCACACTGAATGTAACTGTGCTGAATTGGACATATCTTCACTTAATGTATCTGTGCTAAATTGGACCTGTCCACACTGAATGTAACTGTGCTGAAGCGGACCTGAAAACACTGACTGCAACTCTGCTGAATAGATCCTCTCCTCACTTAATGTAACTGTGCTGAAATTGACCTGTCCACTCTGTATGTAACTCTGCTGAACCGGAAATGTGTACACTGAACGTAACTGTGCTGAACTGGACCTGGCCACACTGAATGTAACTGTGCTGAACTGGACATGTCCATATTGAATGTTACTGTGCTTAACTGTACCTGTCCGCACTGAATGTAACTGTGCTGTACAGGGCATGTCCACACTGAATGTAACTGTGCTGAACTGGACATGTCCACATGGAATGTAACGATGCTGCACTGTATCTGTCCACTCTGAATCCAACTATGCAGAACAAGACCAGTCAAAACTGACTGAAACTGTGCTGAAATGGACTTGTCCACACTGAAAGTAAATGTGCTGCACTGGACATGTCCACACTGAATGTAACTCTGCTGAAATGGATATGTGCTCACTGGATGTAACTCTGCTGAACTGGACCTGTCCACACTGAATGTAACTGTGCTGAATTGGACATATCTTCACTTAATGTAACTGTGCTAAATTGGACCTGTCCACACTGAATGTAACTGTGCTGAACTGGACATATCCTCGCTGAATCTAACTGTGCTGAATTGGACCTGTCCACACTGAATGTAACTGTGCTGAAGTGGACCTGACCATACTGATTGCAACTCTGCTAAACAGGTCCTCTCCTCACTTAATATAACCGTGCTGTATTGGACCTGTCCACACTGAATGTAACTGTGCTGAAGTGGACCTGAAAACACTGACTGCAGCTCTGCTGAATAGATCCTCTCCTCACTTAATGTAACTGTGCTGAAATGGACCTGTCCACTCTGTATGTAACTGTGCTGAACCGGAAATGTGTACACTGAACGTAACTGTGCTGAACTGGACCTGGCCACACTGAATGTAACTGTGCTGAACTGGACATGTCCATATTGAATGTTACAGTGCTTAACTGTACCTGTCTGCACTGAATGTAACTGTGCTGTACAGGGCATGTCCACACTAAATGTATCTCTGCTGAGCTGGAACTGTCCACACTGAATTTAAATGTGCTGAGCTGGACCTGACCACACTGACATTAACTCTGCTGAATGTATGGTACTGTGCTGAACTGGACATATTCACACTGAATGTAACTCTGCTGAATTGGACCTGTCCTCACTAAATGTAACTGTGCTGAACTGGACAAGTCAACACTGAATGTAGCTGTGTTGAACAGGACTTGTCCACTCTGAATGTAACTATGCTGAAATCGAAATATCCACACTGAATGTAACTGTGTTGAACTGGACCTGTCCACACTGAATTTAACCGTGCTGAACTGGTCATGTCCACAATTAATGCAACTGTGCATAACTGTACATGTCCACACTGAATGTAACTGTGCTGAACAGGACATGTCCACAGTGAACGTAACTGCGCTGTACTGGACATGTTCGCACTGACTGCAACTGCGATGAACTGGACCACTCCACACTAAATGTAACAGTGCTGAAATGCACCTGTCCACACTGAATATTACTTTGCTGAACTGGACATGTCAACACTGAATGTAAGTGTGCTGAACTGTACCTGACCACACTGAATGTAACTGTGCTGAACTGGACCTGTCCACACTAAATGTAATTTTACTGAATTCGCCCTGTCCACACTGAATTTGACTGTGCTGAACTGGACTTGTCCACACTGAATGTAACTGTGCTGAACTGGACCTGTCCCCACTGAAAGTACCTCTGCTGAAAAGGATCTGTCCAACCTGAATGTAACTGTGCTGAACTGGACATGTCCACAGTGAATGTAATTGCGCTGAACTGGACCTGTCCACACTGAATGTAACTGTGTTGAACTTGATTTATCCACACTGAATGTAACTCTGCTGAACAGGACATGTCGACAATGAATGTAACGGTGCTGATCTGGACCTGTCCACACTGAATGTAACTGTGCTGAACTGGTACACTCCACACTGAATATAACTGCTGTACTGGACATGTCCTCACTTAATTTAACTGTGCTGAACTGGACTTGTCCACACTGAATGTATCTGTGCTGAACTGCACCTGACCACACTGACTGCACCCTTGCTGAACAGGTCTTCTCCACACTTAATGTAACTATGCTGAAATGGACCTGCCACAAAGAATGTAACTGTGCTGAACTGGACATGTCCACATTGAATGAAACGATGCTGCACTGTATCTGTCCACTCTGAATCCAACTATGCTGAACCGGACCAGTCAAAACTGACTGAAACTGTGCTGAACTGGACTTGTCCACACTGAATGTAAATGTGCTGCACTGGACATGTCCACACTGAATGTAACTCTGCTGAAATGGATATGTGCTCAATGAATGTAACTGTGCTGACCTGGACCTGTCCACACTGAATGTAACTGTGCTGAATTGGACATATCTTCACTTAATGTATCTGTGCTAAATTGGACCTGTCCACACTGAATGTAACTGTGCTGAAGCGGACCTGAAAACACTGACTGCAACTCTGCTGAATAGATCCTCTCCTCACTTAATGTAACTGTGCTGAAATTGACCTGTCCACTCTGTATGTAACTCTGCTGAACCGGAAATGTGTACACTGAACGTAACTGTGCTGAACTGGACCTGGCCACACTGAATGTAACTGTGCTGAACTGGACATGTCCATATTGAATGTTACTGTGCTTAACTGTACCTGTCCGCACTGAATGTAACTGTGCTGTACAGGGCATGTCCACACTGAATGTAACTGTGCTGAACTGGACATGTCCACATGGAATGTAACGATGCTGCACTGTATCTGTCCACTCTGAATCCAACTATGCAGAACAAGACCAGTCAAAACTGACTGAAACTGTGCTGAAATGGACTTGTCCACACTGAATGTAAATGTGCTGCACTGGACATGTCCACACTGAATGTAACTCTGCTGAAATGGATATGTGCTCACTGGATGTAACTCTGCTGAACTGGACCTGTCCACACTGAATGTAACTGTGCTGAATTGGACATATCTTCACTTAATGTAACTGTGCTAAATTGGACCTGTCCACACTGAATGTAACTGTGCTGAACTGGACATATCCTCGCTGAATCTAACCGTGCTGTATTGGACCTGTCCACACTGAATGTAACTGTGCTGAAGTGGACCTGAAAACACTGACTGCAGCTCTGCTGAATAGATCCTCTCCTCACTTAATGTAACTGTGCTGAAATGGACCTGTCCACTCTGTATGTAACTGTGCTGAACCGGAAATGTGTACACTGAACGTAACTGTGCTGAACTGGACCTGGCCACACTGAATGTAACTGTGCTGAACTGGACATGTCCATATTGAATGTTACAGTGCTTAACTGTACCTGTCCGCACTGAATGTAACTGTGCTGTACAGGGCATGTCCACACTAAATGTATCTCTGCTGAGCTGGAACTGTCCACACTGAATTTAAATGTGCTGAGCTGGACCTGACCACACTGACATTAACTCTGCTGAATGTATGGTACTGTGCTGAACTGGACATATTCACACTGAATGTAACTCTGCTGAATTGGACCTGTCCTCACTAAATGTAACTGTGCTGAACTGGACATGTCAACACTGAATGTAGCTGTGTTGAACAGGACTTGTCCACTCTGAATGTAACTATGCTGAAATCGAAATAGCCACACTGAATGTAACTGTGTTGAACTGGACCTGTCCACACTGAATTTAACCGTGCTGAACTGGTCATGTCCACAATTAATGCAACTGTGCATAACTGTACATGTCCACACTGAATGTAACTGTGCTGAACAGGACATGTCCACAGTGAACGTAACTGCGCTGTACTGGACATGTTCGCACTGACTGCAACTGCGATGAACTGGACCACTCCACACTAAATGTAACAGTGCTGAAATGCACCTGTCCACACTGAATATTACTTTGCTGAACTGGACATGTCAACACTGAATGTAAGTGTGCTGAACTGTACCTGACCACACTGAATGTAACTGTGCTGAACTGGACCTGTCCACACTAAATGTAATTTTACTGAATTCGCCCTGTCCACACTGAATTTGACTGTGCTGAACTGGACTTGTCCACACTGAATGTAACTGTGCTGAACTGGACCTGTCCCCACTGAACGTACCTCTGCTGAAAAGGATCTGTCCAACCTGAATGTAACTGTGCTGAACTGGACATGTCCACAGTGAATGTAATTGCGCTGAACTGGACTTGTCCACACTGAATGTAACTGTGTTGAACTTGATTTATCCACACTGAATGTAACTCTGCTGAACAGGACATGTCGACAATGAATGTAACGGTGCTGATCTGGACCTGTCCACACTGAATGTAACTGTGCTGAACTGGTACACTCCACACTGAATATAACTGCTGTACTGGACATGTCCTCACTTAATTTAACTGTGCTGAACTGGACTTGTCCACACTGAATGTATCTGTGCTGAACTGCACCTGACCACACTGACTGCACCTTTGCTGAACAGGTCTTCTCCACACTTAATGTAACTATGCTGAAATGGACCTGCCACAAAGAATGTAACTGTGCTGAACTGGACATGTCCACATTGAATGAAACGATGCTGCACTGTATCTGTCCACTCTGAATCCAACTATGCTGAACTGGACCAGTCAAAACTGACTGAAACTGTGCTGAACTGGACTTGTCCACACTGAATGTAAATGTGCTGCACTGGACATGTCCACACTGAATGTAACTCTGCTGAAATGGATATGTGCTCAATGAATGTAACTGTGCTGAACTGGACCTGTCCACACTGAATGTAACTGTGCTGAATTGGACATATCTTCACTTAATGTATCTGTGCTAAATTGGACCTGTCCACACTGAATGTAACTGTGCTGAAGCGGACCTGAAAACACTGACTGCAACTCTGCTGAATAGATCCTCTCCTCACTTAATGTAACTGTGCTGAAATTGACCTGTCCACTTTGTATGTAACTCTGCTGAACCGGAAATGTGTACACTGAACGTAACTGTGCTGAACTGGACCTGGCCACACTGAATGTAACTGTGCTGAACTGGACATGTCCATATTGAATGTTACAGTGCTTAACTGTACCTGTCCGCACTGAATGTAACTGTGCTGTACAGGGCATGTCCACACTGAATGTAACTGTGCTGAAGTGGACCTGACCATACTGATTGCAACTCTGCTAAACAGGTCCTCTCCTCACTTAATATAACCGTGCTGTATTGGACCTGTCCACACTGAATGTAACTGTGCTGAAGTGGACCTGAAAACACTGACTGCAGCTCTGCTGAATAGATCCTCTCCTCACTTAATGTAACTGTGCTGAAATGGACCTGTCCACTCTGTATGTAACTGTGCTGAACCGGAAATGTGTACACTGAACGTAACTGTGCTGAACTGGACCTGGCCACACTGAATGTAACTGTGCTGAACTGGACATGTCCATATTGAATGTTACAGTGCTTAACTGTACCTGTCTGCACTGAATGTAACTGTGCTGTACAGGGCATGTCCACACTAAATGTATCTCTGCTGAGCTGGAACTGTCCACACTGAATTTAAATGTGCTGAGCTGGACCTGACCACACTGACATTAACTCTGCTGAATGTATGGTACTGTGCTGAACTGGACATATTCACACTGAATGTAACTCTGCTGAATTGGACCTGTCCTCACTAAATGTAACTGTGCTGAACTGGACATGTCAACACTGAATGTAGCTGTGTTGAACAGGACTTGTCCACTCTGAATGTAACTATGCTGAAATCGAAATATCCACACTGAATGTAACTGTGTTGAACTGGACCTGTCCACACTGAATTTAACCGTGCTGAACTGGTCATGTCCACAATTAATGCAACTGTGCATAACTGTACATGTCCACACTGAATGTAACTGTGCTGAACAGGACATGTCCACAGTGAACGTAACTGCGCTGTACTGGACATGTTCGCACTGACTGCAACTGCGATGAACTGGACCACTCCACACTAAATGTAACAGTGCTGAAATGCACCTGTCCACACTGAATATTACTTTGCTGAACTGGACATGTCAACACTGAATGTAAGTGTGCTGAACTGTACCTGACCACACTGAATGTAACTGTGCTGAACTGGACCTGTCCACACTAAATGTAATTTTACTGAATTCGCCCTGTCCACACTGAATTTGACTGTGCTGAACTGGACTTGTCCACACTGAATGTAACTGTGCTGAACTGGACCTGTCCCCACTGAAAGTACCTCTGCTGAAAAGGATCTGTCCAACCTGAATGTAACTGTGCTGAACTGGACATGTCCACAGTGAATGTAATTGCGCTGAACTGGACCTGTCCACACTGAATGTAACTGTGTTGAACTTGATTTATCCACACTGAATGTAACTCTGCTGAACAGGACATGTCGACAATGAATGTAACGGTGCTGATCTGGACCTGTCCACACTGAATGTAACTGTGCTGAACTGGTACACTCCACACTGAATATAACTGCTGTACTGGACATGTCCTCACTTAATTTAACTGTGCTGAACTGGACTTGTCCACACTGAATGTATCTGTGCTGAACTGCACCTGACCACACTGACTGCACCCTTGCTGAACAGGTCTTCTCCACACTTAATGTAACTATGCTGAAATGGACCTGCCACAAAGAATGTAACTGTGCTGAACTGGACATGTCCACATTGAATGAAACGATGCTGCACTGTATCTGTCCACTCTGAATCCAACTATGCTGAACCGGACCAGTCAAAACTGACTGAAACTGTGCTGAACTGGACTTGTCCACACTGAATGTAAATGTGCTGCACTGGACATGTCCACACTGAATGTAACTCTGCTGAAATGGATATGTGCTCAATGAATGTAACTGTGCTGACCTGGACCTGTCCACACTGAATGTAACTGTGCTGAATTGGACATATCTTCACTTAATGTATCTGTGCTAAATTGGACCTGTCCACACTGAATGTAACTGTGCTGAAGCGGACCTGAAAACACTGACTGCAACTCTGCTGAATAGATCCTCTCCTCACTTAATGTAACTGTGCTGAAATTGACCTGTCCACTCTGTATGTAACTCTGCTGAACCGGAAATGTGTACACTGAACGTAACTGTGCTGAACTGGACCTGGCCACACTGAATGTAACTGTGCTGAACTGGACATGTCCATATTGAATGTTACTGTGCTTAACTGTACCTGTCCGCACTGAATGTAACTGTGCTGTACAGGGCATGTCCACACTGAATGTAACTGTGCTGAACTGGACATGTCCACATGGAATGTAACGATGCTGCACTGTATCTGTCCACTCTGAATCCAACTATGCAGAACAAGACCAGTCAAAACTGACTGAAACTGTGCTGAAATGGACTTGTCCACACTGAAAGTAAATGTGCTGCACTGGACATGTCCACACTGAATGTAACTCTGCTGAAATGGATATGTGCTCACTGGATGTAACTCTGCTGAACTGGACCTGTCCACACTGAATGTAACTGTGCTGAATTGGACATATCTTCACTTAATGTAACTGTGCTAAATTGGACCTGTCCACACTGAATGTAACTGTGCTGAACTGGACATATCCTCGCTGAATCTAACCGTGCTGTATTGGACCTGTCCACACTGAATGTAACTGTGCTGAAGTGGACCTGAAAACACTGACTGCAGCTCTGCTGAATAGATCCTCTCCTCACTTAATGTAACTGTGCTGAAATGGACCTGTCCACTCTGTATGTAACTGTGCTGAACCGGAAATGTGTACACTGAACGTAACTGTGCTGAACTGGACCTGGCCACACTGAATGTAACTGTGCTGAACTGGACATGTCCATATTGAATGTTACAGTGCTTAACTGTACCTGTCCGCACTGAATGTAACTGTGCTGTACAGGGCATGTCCACACTAAATGTATCTCTGCTGAGCTGGAACTGTCCACACTGAATTTAAATGTGCTGAGCTGGACCTGACCACACTGACATTAACTCTGCTGAATGTATGGTACTGTGCTGAACTGGACATATTCACACTGAATGTAACTCTGCTGAATTGGACCTGTCCTCACTAAATGTAACTGTGCTGAACTGGACATGTCAACACTGAATGTAGCTGTGTTGAACAGGACTTGTCCACTCTGAATGTAACTATGCTGAAATCGAAATATCCACACTGAATGTAACTGTGTTGAACTGGACCTGTCCACACTGAATTTAACCGTGCTGAACTGGTCATGTCCACAATTAATGCAACTGTGCATAACTGTACATGTCCACACTGAATGTAACTGTGCTGAACAGGACATGTCCACAGTGAACGTAACTGCGCTGTACTGGACATGTTCGCACTGACTGCAACTGCGATGAACTGGACCACTCCACACTAAATGTAACAGTGCTGAAATGCACCTGTCCACACTGAATATTACTTTGCTGAACTGGACATGTCAACACTGAATGTAAGTGTGCTGAACTGTACCTGACCACACTGAATGTAACTGTGCTGAACTGGACCTGTCCACACTAAATGTAATTTTACTGAATTCGCCCTGTCCACACTGAATTTGACTGTGCTGAACTGGACTTGTCCACACTGAATGTAACTGTGCTGAACTGGACCTGTCCCCACTGAACGTACCTCTGCTGAAAAGGATCTGTCCAACCTGAATGTAACTGTGCTGAACTGGACATGTCCACAGTGAATGTAATTGCGCTGAACTGGACTTGTCCACACTGAATGTAACTGTGTTGAACTTGATTTATCCACACTGAATGTAACTCTGCTGAACAGGACATGTCGACAATGAATGTAACGGTGCTGATCTGGACCTGTCCACACTGAATGTAACTGTGCTGAACTGGTACACTCCACACTGAATATAACTGCTGTACTGGACATGTCCTCACTTAATTTAACTGTGCTGAACTGGACTTGTCCACACTGAATGTATCTGTGCTGAACTGCACCTGACCACACTGACTGCACCCTTGCTGAACAGGTCTTCTCCACACTTAATGTAACTATGCTGAAATGGACCTGCCACAAAGAATGTAACTGTGCTGAACTGGACATGTCCACATTGAATGAAACGATGCTGCACTGTATCTGTCCACTCTGAATCCAACTATGCTGAACTGGACCAGTCAAAACTGACTGAAACTGTGCTGAACTGGACTTGTCCACACTGAATGTAAATGTGCTGCACTGGACATGTCCACACTGAATGTAACTCTGCTGAAATGGATATGTGCTCAATGAATGTAACTGTGCTGAACTGGACCTGTCCACACTGAATGTAACTGTGCTGAATTGGACATATCTTCACTTAATGTATCTGTGCTAAATTGGACCTGTCCACACTGAATGTAACTGTGCTGAAGCGGACCTGAAAACACTGACTGCAACTCTGCTGAATAGATCCTCTCCTCACTTAATGTAACTGTGCTGAAATTGACCTGTCCACTCTGTATGTAACTCTGCTGAACCGGAAATGTGTACACTGAACGTAACTGTGCTGAACTGGACCTGGCCACACTGAATGTAACTGTGCTGAACTGGACATGTCCATATTGAATGTTACAGTGCTTAACTGTACCTGTCCGCACTGAATGTAACTGTGCTGTACAGGGCATGTCCACACTGAATGTAACTGTGCTGAACTGGACATGTCCACATGGAATGTAACGATGCTGCACTGTATCTGTCCACTCTGAATCCAACTATGCAGAACAAGACCAGTCAAAACTGACTGAAACTGTGCTGAAATGGACTTGTCCACACTGAAAGTAAATGTGCTGCACTGGACATGTCCACACTGAATGTAACTCTGCTGAAATGGATATGTGCTCACTGGATGTAACTCTGCTGAACTGGACCTGTCCACACTGAATGTAACTGTGCTGAATTGGACATATCTTCACTTAATGTAACTGTGCTAAATTGGACCTGTCCACACTGAATGTAACTGTGCTGAACTGGACATATCCTCGCTGAATCTAACTGTGCTGAATTGGACCTGTCCACACTGAATGTAACTGTGCTGAAGTGGACCTGACCATACTGATTGCAACTCTGCTAAACAGGTCCTCTCCTCACTTAATATAACCGTGCTGTATTGGACCTGTCCACACTGAATGTAACTGTGCTGAAGTGGACCTGAAAACACTGACTGCAGCTCTGCTGAATAGATCCTCTCCTCACTTAATGTAACTGTGCTGAAATGGACCTGTCCACTCTGTATGTAACTGTGCTGAACCGGAAATGTGTACACTGAACGTAACTGTGCTGAACTGGACCTGGCCACACTGAATGTAACTGTGCTGAACTGGACATGTCCATATTGAATGTTACAGTGCTTAACTGTACCTGTCCGCACTGAATGTAACTGTGCTGTACAGGGCATGTCCACACTAAATTTATCTCTGCTGAGCTGGAACTGTCCACACTGAATTTAAATGTGCTGAGCTGGACCTGACCACACTGACATTAACTCTGCTGAATGTATGGTACTGTGCTGAACTGGACATATTCACACTGAATGTAACTCTGCTGAATTGGACCTGTCCTCACTAAATGTAACTGTGCTGAACTGGACATGTCAACACTGAATGTAGCTGTGCTGAACAGGACTTGTCCACTCTGAATGTAACTATGCTGAAATCGAAATATCCACACTGAATGTAACTGTGTTGAACTGGACCTGTCCACACTGAATTTAACCGTGCTGAACTGGTCATGTCCACAATTAATGCAACTGTGCATAACTGTACATGTCCACACTGAATGTAACTGTGCTGAACAGGACATGTCCACAGTGAACGTAACTGCGCTGTACTGGACATGTCCGCACTGACTGCAACTGCGATGAACTGGACCACTCCACACTAAATGTAACAGTGCTGAAATGCACCTGTCCACACTGAATATTACTTTGCTGAACTGGACATGTCAACACTGAATGTAAGTGTGCTGAACTGTACCTGACCACACTGAATGTAACTGTGCTGAACTGGACCTGTCCACACTAAATGTAATTTTACTGAATTCGCCCTGTCCACACTGAATTTGACTGTGCTGAACTGGACCTGTCCACACTGAATGTAACTGTGCTGAACTGGTCATGTCCGCACTGAATGTAACTCTGCTGAACTGGTCTTGTCAACACTGAATGCATCTGTGCTGAACTGGACATGTCCTCAAGGAATGTAACTCTTCTGAACTGGACCTGTGCACACTGAATGGACCTGTGCTGAACTGGATCTGACCACACTGAATGTAACTGTGCTGAACTGGAACTCTCCACTCTGAATGTTACTGTGCTGAACTGGACATGTCCACATTTAGAGCAACTGTGCTGAACTGGACATGTCCACACTGAATATAACAGTGCTGAACTGGTCATGTCCACACTGAATGTAACTTTGCTGAAATGGACCTCACCACACTGACTGCAGCTCTGCAGAACAGGTCCTCTCCACACTTAATGTATCTGTGCTGCAAAGGACCTGTCGAAACTGAATGTAACTGTGCTTAACGTGACCTGTCCACACTGAATGTAACTGTGCAGAAATGGACATGTCCACACTGAATGCAACTGTGCTGAACTGGACCTGTCTACTCTGAATGTAACCGTGCTGAACTGTATCTCTCCACACTGAATGTAACTGTGCTGAACTGGACCTGTCCACACTGAATGTAGCTGTGCAGAACTGGACCTTACCACACAGACTGCAACTCTGCAGAACAGGTCCTCTGCACACTTAATGTGTCTGTGCTGAAATGGACCTGTCCAAACTGAATGTAAATGTGCTTAACTTGACCTGTCCACACTGAATGTAACTGTGCAGAAATGGACATGTCCACACTGAATGCAACTGTGCTGAACTGGACCTGTCTACTCTGAATGTAATCGTGCTGAACTGTACCTCTCCACACTGAATGTAACTGTGCTGAACTGGACCTGTCCACACTGAATGTAGCTGTGCAGAAGTGGACCTGTCTACCCTGAATGTAAGCATGCTGAACTGTACCTGGCCACAATGAATGTAACTGTGCTGACTTGGACATGCCGACACTGAATGTAGCTGTGCAGAAGTGGACCTGTCTACCCTGAATGTAAGCATGCTGAACTGTACCTGGCCACAATGAATGTAACTGTGCTGACTTGGACATGCCGACACTGAATGTATCTGTGCTGAACTGGACATGACCACACTGAAAGTAACTGTGCTGAACCGAACCTGTCCACACTGAATTTAACTGTCCGGAACTGGATGTGTCCACACTGAATGTAAAAGTGCTGAACTGGATCTGTCCACACTGAATGTAAATGTGCTGACCTGGACATGTCAATATTGAATGTAACAGTGCTGAACTCGACCTGTCCACGGAGAATGTAACTGTGCTGAATTGGAACTGTGAACACTGAATGTTAATGTGCTGAACTGGACCTGTCCACACTGAATTCAACTGTGCTGAGATGGACCTGACCACACTGAGAGTAACTGTGCTTAGCTGGACCTCTCACATTGAATGTAACTGTGATGAACTGGGCCTGTGCACAATTAATGTAACATTGCTGGACATGTGCACACTGAATGTAATTGCACTGAGTGGACCTGTGCACACTGAATGTAACAGTGCTGAACTGGACATGTCCACACTGAATTTAACTGTGCTGAACTGGACATGTCCACACTGAATGTAACCGTGCAGAACTGGACCTGGCCAGTCAGAATGTTACTATGCTGAACTGGACCAGTCTACTCTGAACGTAACTGTGCAGAACTGGAAATGTCCACACTGAATGTAAATGTACTGAACTCGTTATGTCCACTCAGAATGTAACTGTGCTGAACTGGAACTGTCCACACTGACTGTAACTGTGCTAAACTGGACGTATCCACACTGAATTTAAAAGTGCTGAACTGGACATGTCCACACTGAATATAACCGTGCTGAACTGGACTTGATCTCACTGAATGTAACTGTGCTGAAATGAAACTGTCCACACTGAATGTAAATGTGCTGAACTGGACAAATAAACACTGAATGAAACCATGCTGTAATTGACTTGTCTCCACTGAAATTCACTTTTCTGAACTGGACTTGTCCACACTGAATTTAACCGTGCTGAACTGGACATGTCCACAATTAATGCAACTGTGCTGAACTGGACATATCCACACTGAATGTAAATTTGCTGAACTGGACATCTCCACACTGAATGTAACTCTGATGAACTGGAACTCTCCACACTGAATGTAACTTTGCTGAACTGGGCATGTCCTCAGTGAACGTAACTGTGCTGAACTGGACCTGTCCTCACTGAATGTAACTGTGCTGATATGGACCTGTCCACACTGACTGCAACTGTGATGAACTGGACCTCTACTCACGAAATGTTACTGTGCTGAAATGGAACTATCCACACTGAATATAACTTTGCTGAAATGGACCTGTCCACACTGAATATAACTGTGCTAAACTGGACATGTCCTCAATTAGAGCAAATGTGCAGAACTGGACATCTCCACACTGAATGTAACTGTGCTGAACAGGACATGTCCACAGTGAACGTAACTGCGCTGTACTGGACATGTTCGCACTGACTGCAACTGCGATGAACTGGACCACTCCACACTAAATGTAACAGTGCTGAAATGCACCTGTCCACACTGAATATTACTTTGCTGAACTGGACATGTCAACACTGAATGTAAGTGTGCTGAACTGTACCTGACCACACTGAATGTAACTGTGCTGAACTGGACCTGTCCACACTAAATGTAATTTTACTGAATTCGCCCTGTCCACACTGAATTTGACTGTGCTGAACTGGACTTGTCCACACTGAATGTAACTGTGCTGAACTGGACCTGTCCCCACTGAAAGTACCTCTGCTGAAAAGGATCTGTCCAACCTGAATGTAACTGTGCTGAGCTGGACATGTCCACAGTGAATGTAATTGCACTGAACTGGACCTGTCCACACTGAATGTAACTGTGTTGAACTTGATTTATCCACACTGAATGTAACTCTGCTGAACAGGACATGTCGACAATGAATGTAACGGTGCTGATCTGGACCTGTCCACACTGAATGTAACTGTGCTGAACTGGTACACTCCACACTGAATATAACTGCTGTACTGGACATGTCCTCACTTAATTTAACTGTGCTGAACTGGACTTGTCCACACTGAATGTATCTGTGCTGAACTGCACCTGACCACACTGACTGCACCCTTGCTGAACAGGTCTTCTCCACACTTAATGTAACTATGCTGAAATGGACCTGCCACAAAGAATGTAACTGTGCTGAACTGGACATGTCCACATTGAATGAAACGATGCTGCACTGTATCTGTCCACTCTGAATCCAACTATGCTGAACCGGACCAGTCAAAACTGACTGAAACTGTGCTGAACTGGACTTGTCCACACTGAATGTAAATGTGCTGCACTGGACATGTCCACACTGAATGTAACTCTGCTGAAATGGATATGTGCTCAATGAATGTAACTGTGCTGACCTGGACCTGTCCACACTGAATGTAACTGTGCTGAATTGGACATATCTTCACTTAATGTATCTGTGCTAAATTGGACCTGTCCACACTGAATGTAACTGTGCTGAAGCGGACCTGAAAACACTGACTGCAACTCTGCTGAATAGATCCTCTCCTCACTTAATGTAACTGTGCTGAAATTGACCTGTCCACTCTGTATGTAACTCTGCTGAACCGGAAATGTGTACACTGAACGTAACTGTGCTGAACTGGACCTGGCCACACTGAATGTAACTGTGCTGAACTGGACATGTCCATATTGAATGTTACTGTGCTTAACTGTACCTGTCCGCACTGAATGTAACTGTGCTGTACAGGGCATGTCCACACTGAATGTAACTGTGCTGAACTGGACATGTCCACATGGAATGTAACGATGCTGCACTGTATCTGTCCACTCTGAATCCAACTATGCAGAACAAGACCAGTCAAAACTGACTGAAACTGTGCTGAAATGGACTTGTCCACACTGAAAGTAAATGTGCTGCACTGGACATGTCCACACTGAATGTAACTCTGCTGAAATGGATATGTGCTCACTGGATGTAACTCTGCTGAACTGGACCTGTCCACACTGAATGTAACTGTGCTGAATTGGACATATCTTCACTTAATGTAACTGTGCTAAATTGGACCTGTCCACACTGAATGTAACTGTGCTGAACTGGACATATCCTCGCTGAATCTAACCATGCTGTATTGGACCTGTCCACACTGAATGTAACTGTGCTGAAGTGGACCTGAAAACACTGACTGCAGCTCTGCTGAATAGATCCTCTCCTCACTTAATGTAACTGTGCTGAAATGGACCTGTCCACTCTGTATGTAACTCTGCTGAACCGGAAATGTGTACACTGAACGTAACTGTGCTGAACTGGACCTGGCCACACTGAATGTAACTGTGCTGAACTGGACATGTCCATATTGAATGTTACAGTGCTTAACTGTACCTGTCCGCACTGAATGTAACTGTGCTGTACAGGGCATGTCCACACTAAATGTATCTCTGCTGAGCTGGAACTGTCCACACTGAATTTAAATGTGCTGAGCTGGACCTGACCACACTGACATTAACTCTGCTGAATGTATGGTACTGTGCTGAACTGGACATATTCACACTGAATGTAACTCTGCTGAATTGGACCTGTCCTCACTAAATGTAACTGTGCTGAACTGGACATGTCAACACTGAATGTAGCTGTGTTGAACAGGACTTGTCCACTCTGAATGTAACTATGCTGAAATCGAAATATCCACACTGAATGTAACTGTGTTGAACTGGACCTGTCCACACTGAATTTAACCGTGCTGAACTGGTCATGTCCACAATTAATGCAACTGTGCATAACTGTACATGTCCACACTGAATGTAACTGTGCTGAACAGGACATGTCCACAGTGAACGTAACTGCGCTGTACTGGACATGTCCGCACTGACTGCAACTGCGATGAACTGGACCACTCCACACTAAATGTAACAGTGCTGAAATGCACCTGTCCACACTGAATATTACTTTGCTGAACTGGACATGTCAACACTGAATGTAAGTGTGCTGAACTGTACCTGACCACACTGAATGTAACTGTGCTGAACTGGACCTGTCCACACTAAATGTAATTTTACTGAATTCGCCCTGTCCACACTGAATTTGACTGTGCTGAACTGGACCTGTCCACACTGAATGTAACTGTGCTGAACTGGTCATGTCCGCACTGAATGTAACTCTGCTGAACTGGTCTTGTCAACACTGAATGCATCTGTGCTGAACTGGACATGTCCTCAAGGAATGTAACTCTTCTGAACTGGACCTGTGCACACTGAATGGACCTGTGCTGAACTGGATCTGACCACACTGAATGTAACTGTGCTGAACTGGAACTCTCCACTCTGAATGTTACTGTGCTGAACTGGACATGTCCACATTTAGAGCAACTGTGCTGAACTGGACATGTCCACACTGAATATAACAGTGCTGAACTGGTCATGTCCACACTGAATGTAACTTTGCTGAAATGGACCTCACCACACTGACTGCAGCTCTGCAGAACAGGTCCTCTCCACACTTAATGTATCTGTGCTGCAAAGGACCTGTCGAAACTGAATGTAACTGTGCTTAACGTGACCTGTCCACACTGAATGTAACTGTGCAGAAATGGACATGTCCACACTGAATGCAACTGTGCTGAACTGGACCTGTCTACTCTGAATGTAACCGTGCTGAACTGTATCTCTCCACACTGAATGTAACTGTGCTGAACTGGACCTGTCCACACTGAATGTAGCTGTGCAGAACTGGACCTTACCACACAGACTGCAACTCTGCAGAACAGGTCCTCTGCACACTTAATGTGTCTGTGCTGAAATGGACCTGTCCAAACTGAATGTAAATGTGCTTAACTTGACCTGTCCACACTGAATGTAACTGTGCAGAAATGGACATGTCCACACTGAATGCAACTGTGCTGAACTGGACCTGTCTACTCTGAATGTAATCGTGCTGAACTGTACCTCTCCACACTGAATGTAACTGTGCTGAACTGGACCTGTCCACACTGAATGTAGCTGTGCAGAAGTGGACCTGTCTACCCTGAATGTAAGCATGCTGAACTGTACCTGGCCACAATGAATGTAACTGTGCTGACTTGGACATGCCGACACTGAATGTAGCTGTGCAGAAGTGGACCTGTCTACCCTGAATGTAAGCATGCTGAACTGTACCTGGCCACAATGAATGTAACTGTGCTGACTTGGACATGCCGACACTGAATGTATCTGTGCTGAACTGGACATGACCACACTGAAAGTAACTGTGCTGAACCGAACCTGTCCACACTGAATTTAACTGTCCGGAACTGGATGTGTCCACACTGAATGTAAAAGTGCTGAACTGGATCTGTCCACACTGAATGTAAATGTGCTGACCTGGACATGTCAATATTGAATGTAACAGTGCTGAACTCGACCTGTCCACGGAGAATGTAACTGTGCTGAATTGGAACTGTGAACACTGAATGTTAATGTGCTGAACTGGACCTGTCCACACTGAATTCAACTGTGCTGAGATGGACCTGACCACACTGAGAGTAACTGTGCTTAGCTGGACCTCTCACATTGAATGTAACTGTGATGAACTGGGCCTGTGCACAATTAATGTAACATTGCTGGACATGTGCACACTGAATGTAATTGCACTGAGTGGACCTGTGCACACTGAATGTAACAGTGCTGAACTGGACATGTCCACACTGAATTTAACTGTGCTGAACTGGACATGTCCACACTGAATGTAACCGTGCAGAACTGGACCTGGCCAGTCAGAATGTTACTATGCTGAACTGGACCAGTCTACTCTGAACGTAACTGTGCAGAACTGGAAATGTCCACACTGAATGTAAATGTACTGAACTCGTTATGTCCACTCAGAATGTAACTGTGCTGAACTGGAACTGTCCACACTGACTGTAACTGTGCTAAACTGGACGTATCCACACTGAATTTAAAAGTGCTGAACTGGACATGTCCACACTGAATATAACCGTGCTGAACTGGACTTGATCTCACTGAATGTAACTGTGCTGAAATGAAACTGTCCACACTGAATGTAAATGTGCTGAACTGGACAAATAAACACTGAATGAAACCATGCTGTAATTGACTTGTCTCCACTGAAATTCACTTTTCTGAACTGGACTTGTCCACACTGAATTTAACCGTGCTGAACTGGACATGTCCACAATTAATGCAACTGTGCTGAACTGGACATATCCACACTGAATGTAAATTTGCTGAACTGGACATCTCCACACTGAATGTAACTCTGATGAACTGGAACTCTCCACACTGAATGTAACTTTGCTGAACTGGGCATGTCCTCAGTGAACGTAACTGTGCTGAACTGGACCTGTCCTCACTGAATGTAACTGTGCTGATATGGACCTGTCCACACTGACTGCAACTGTGATGAACTGGACCTCTACTCACGAAATGTTACTGTGCTGAAATGGAACTATCCACACTGAATATAACTTTGCTGAAATGGACCTGTCCACACTGAATATAACTGTGCTAAACTGGACATGTCCTCAATTAGAGCAAATGTGCAGAACTGGACATCTCCACACTGAATGTAACTGTGCTGAACAGGACATGTCCACAGTGAACGTAACTGCGCTGTACTGGACATGTTCGCACTGACTGCAACTGCGATGAACTGGACCACTCCACACTAAATGTAACAGTGCTGAAATGCACCTGTCCACACTGAATATTACTTTGCTGAACTGGACATGTCAACACTGAATGTAAGTGTGCTGAACTGTACCTGACCACACTGAATGTAACTGTGCTGAACTGGACCTGTCCACACTAAATGTAATTTTACTGAATTCGCCCTGTCCACACTGAATTTGACTGTGCTGAACTGGACTTGTCCACACTGAATGTAACTGTGCTGAACTGGACCTGTCCCCACTGAAAGTACCTCTGCTGAAAAGGATCTGTCCAACCTGAATGTAACTGTGCTGAGCTGGACATGTCCACAGTGAATGTAATTGCACTGAACTGGACCTGTCCACACTGAATGTAACTGTGTTGAACTTGATTTATCCACACTGAATGTAACTCTGCTGAACAGGACATGTCGACAATGAATGTAACGGTGCTGATCTGGACCTGTCCACACTGAATGTAACTGTGCTGAACTGGTACACTCCACACTGAATATAACTGCTGTACTGGACATGTCCTCACTTAATTTAACTGTGCTGAACTGGACTTGTCCACACTGAATGTATCTGTGCTGAACTGCACCTGACCACACTGACTGCACCCTTGCTGAACAGGTCTTCTCCACACTTAATGTAACTATGCTGAAATGGACCTGCCACAAAGAATGTAACTGTGCTGAACTGGACATGTCCACATTGAATGAAACGATGCTGCACTGTATCTGTCCACTCTGAATCCAACTATGCTGAACCGGACCAGTCAAAACTGACTGAAACTGTGCTGAACTGGACTTGTCCACACTGAATGTAAATGTGCTGCACTGGACATGTCCACACTGAATGTAACTCTGCTGAAATGGATATGTGCTCAATGAATGTAACTGTGCTGACCTGGACCTGTCCACACTGAATGTAACTATGCTGAATTGGACATATCTTCACTTAATGTATCTGTGCTAAATTGGACCTGTCCACACTGAATGTAACTGTGCTGAAGCGGACCTGAAAACACTGACTGCAACTCTGCTGAATAGATCCTCTCCTCACTTAATGTAACTGTGCTGAAATTGACCTGTCCACTCTGTATGTAACTCTGCTGAACCGGAAATGTGTACACTGAACGTAACTGTGCTGAACTGGACCTGGCCACACTGAATGTAACTGTGCTGAACTGGACATGTCCATATTGAATGTTACTGTGCTTAACTGTACCTGTCCGCACTGAATGTAACTGTGCTGTACAGGGCATGTCCACACTGAATGTAACTGTGCTGAACTGGACATGTCCACATGGAATGTAACGATGCTGCACTGTATCTGTCCACTCTGAATCCAACTATGCAGAACAAGACCAGTCAAAACTGACTGAAACTGTGCTGAAATGGACTTGTCCACACTGAAAGTAAATGTGCTGCACTGGACATGTCCACACTGAATGTAACTCTGCTGAAATGGATATGTGCTCACTGGATGTAACTCTGCTGAACTGGACCTGTCCACACTGAATGTAACTGTGCTGAATTGGACATATCTTCACTTAATGTAACTGTGCTAAATTGGACCTGTCCACACTGAATGTAACTGTGCTGAACTGGACATATCCTCGCTGAATCTAACCATGCTGTATTGGACCTGTCCACACTGAATGTAACTGTGCTGAAGTGGACCTGAAAACACTGACTGCAGCTCTGCTGAATAGATCCTCTCCTCACTTAATGTAACTGTGCTGAAATGGACCTGTCCACTCTGTATGTAACTCTGCTGAACCGGAAATGTGTACACTGAACGTAACTGTGCTGAACTGGACCTGGCCACACTGAATGTAACTGTGCTGAACTGGACATGTCCATATTGAATGTTACAGTGCTTAACTGTACCTGTCCGCACTGAATGTAACTGTGCTGTACAGGGCATGTCCACACTAAATGTATCTCTGCTGAGCTGGAACTGTCCACACTGAATTTAAATGTGCTGAGCTGGACCTGACCACACTGACATTAACTCTGCTGAATGTATGGTACTGTGCTGAACTGGACATATTCACACTGAATGTAACTCTGCTGAATTGGACCTGTCCTCACTAAATGTAACTGTGCTGAACTGGACATGTCAACACTGAATGTAGCTGTGTTGAACAGGACTTGTCCACTCTGAATGTAACTATGCTGAAATCGAAATATCCACACTGAATGTAACTGTGTTGAACTGGACCTGTCCACACTGAATTTAACCGTGCTGAACTGGTCATGTCCACAATTAATGCAACTGTGCATAACTGTACATGTCCACACTGAATGTAACTGTGCTGAACAGGACATGTCCACAGTGAACGTAACTGCGCTGTACTGGACATGTCCGCACTGACTGCAACTGCGATGAACTGGACCACTCCACACTAAATGTAACAGTGCTGAAATGCACCTGTCCACACTGAATATTACTTTGCTGAACTGGACATGTCAACACTGAATGTAAGTGTGCTGAACTGTACCTGACCACACTGAATGTAACTGTGCTGAACTGGACCTGTCCACACTAAATGTAATTTTACTGAATTCGCCCTGTCCACACTGAATTTGACTGTGCTGAACTGGACCTGTCCACACTGAATGTAACTGTGCTGAACTGGTCATGTCCGCACTGAATGTAACTCTGCTGAACTGGTCTTGTCAACACTGAATGCATCTGTGCTGAACTGGACATGTCCTCAAGGAATGTAACTCTTCTGAACTGGACCTGTGCACACTGAATGGACCTGTGCTGAACTGGATCTGACCACACTGAATGTAACTGTGCTGAACTGGAACTCTCCACTCTGAATGTTACTGTGCTGAACTGGACATGTCCACATTTAGAGCAACTGTGCTGAACTGGACATGTCCACACTGAATATAACAGTGCTGAACTGGTCATGTCCACACTGAATGTAACTTTGCTGAAATGGACCTCACCACACTGACTGCAGCTCTGCAGAACAGGTCCTCTCCACACTTAATGTATCTGTGCTGCAAAGGACCTGTCGAAACTGAATGTAACTGTGCTTAACGTGACCTGTCCACACTGAATGTAACTGTGCAGAAATGGACATGTCCACACTGAATGCAACTGTGCTGAACTGGACCTGTCTACTCTGAATGTAACCGTGCTGAACTGTATCTCTCCACACTGAATGTAACTGTGCTGAACTGGACCTGTCCACACTGAATGTAGCTGTGCAGAACTGGACCTTACCACACAGACTGCAACTCTGCAGAACAGGTCCTCTGCACACTTAATGTGTCTGTGCTGAAATGGACCTGTCCAAACTGAATGTAAATGTGCTTAACTTGACCTGTCCACACTGAATGTAACTGTGCAGAAATGGACATGTCCACACTGAATGCAACTGTGCTGAACTGGACCTGTCTACTCTGAATGTAATCGTGCTGAACTGTACCTCTCCACACTGAATGTAACTGTGCTGAACTGGACCTGTCCACACTGAATGTAGCTGTGCAGAAGTGGACCTGTCTACCCTGAATGTAAGCATGCTGAACTGTACCTGGCCACAATGAATGTAACTGTGCTGACTTGGACATGCCGACACTGAATGTAGCTGTGCAGAAGTGGACCTGTCTACCCTGAATGTAAGCATGCTGAACTGTACCTGGCCACAATGAATGTAACTGTGCTGACTTGGACATGCCGACACTGAATGTATCTGTGCTGAACTGGACATGACCACACTGAAAGTAACTGTGCTGAACCGAACCTGTCCACACTGAATTTAACTGTCCGGAACTGGATGTGTCCACACTGAATGTAAAAGTGCTGAACTGGATCTGTCCACACTGAATGTAAATGTGCTGACCTGGACATGTCAATATTGAATGTAACAGTGCTGAACTCGACCTGTCCACGGAGAATGTAACTGTGCTGAATTGGAACTGTGAACACTGAATGTTAATGTGCTGAACTGGACCTGTCCACACTGAATTCAACTGTGCTGAGATGGACCTGACCACACTGAGAGTAACTGTGCTTAGCTGGACCTCTCACATTGAATGTAACTGTGATGAACTGGGCCTGTGCACAATTAATGTAACATTGCTGGACATGTGCACACTGAATGTAATTGCACTGAGTGGACCTGTGCACACTGAATGTAACAGTGCTGAACTGGACATGTCCACACTGAATTTAACTGTGCTGAACTGGACATGTCCACACTGAATGTAACCGTGCAGAACTGGACCTGGCCAGTCAGAATGTTACTATGCTGAACTGGACCAGTCTACTCTGAACGTAACTGTGCAGAACTGGAAATGTCCACACTGAATGTAAATGTACTGAACTCGTTATGTCCACTCAGAATGTAACTGTGCTGAACTGGAACTGTCCACACTGACTGTAACTGTGCTAAACTGGACGTATCCACACTGAATTTAAAAGTGCTGAACTGGACATGTCCACACTGAATATAACCGTGCTGAACTGGACTTGATCTCACTGAATGTAACTGTGCTGAAATGAAACTGTCCACACTGAATGTAAATGTGCTGAACTGGACAAATAAACACTGAATGAAACCATGCTGTAATTGACTTGTCTCCACTGAAATTCACTTTTCTGAACTGGACTTGTCCACACTGAATTTAACCGTGCTGAACTGGACATGTCCACAATTAATGCAACTGTGCTGAACTGGACATATCCACACTGAATGTAAATTTGCTGAACTGGACATCTCCACACTGAATGTAACTCTGATGAACTGGAACTCTCCACACTGAATGTAACTTTGCTGAACTGGGCATGTCCTCAGTGAACGTAACTGTGCTGAACTGGACCTGTCCTCACTGAATGTAACTGTGCTGATATGGACCTGTCCACACTGACTGCAACTGTGATGAACTGGACCTCTACTCACGAAATGTTACTGTGCTGAAATGGAACTATCCACACTGAATATAACTTTGCTGAAATGGACCTGTCCACACTGAATATAACTGTGCTAAACTGGACATGTCCTCAATTAGAGCAAATGTGCAGAACTGGACATCTCCACACTGAATGTAACTGTGCTGAACTTGACATCTTCACAATGATTGTAACGGTGCTGAACTGGATCTCTCCACACTGAATGTAACTGTGCTGACCTGGACATGTACTCACTGAATGTAACAGCGCTGAACTGGATTTTGCCACACTGAATATAACTTTGCTGAACTTGACCTGACCGCACTGACTGCAATTCTGCTGAACAGGTCCTCTCCACACTTATTGTATGTGTGCTGAAACGGACCTATCCAAAATGAATGTGTCTGTGCTGAACTTGACATTTCCACACTGAATTTAACTGTGCTGAAATGGGCATGTCCTCACTGAATGTAACTGCTTTACTGGCCATATCAACACTGAATGCAACTTTGCTGTACTGGACCTGACCACACTGACAGCAACTCTGCTGAGCAGGTCCTCTCCACACTTAATGTAACTGTGCTGAAATGGACCTGACCACACTGAGAGTAACTGTGCTGAACTGGACCTCTGCACACTTAATGTAACTGTGCTGAACTTGACCTTTCCACACTCAATGTAACTCTGCTGAAATGGACATGTACAAACTGAATGTAACCATGCTGAACTGAACCTGTCCAATCTGAATGTTACTATGCTGAACTGGACCTGTCATCTCTGAATGTATCTGTGCTGAACTGGACATGTCCACACTGAATGTAAATGTACTGAACTGGTCCTGACCACACTGAATGTAACTCTGCTGAATTGGAACAGTGCACAATTAATGTAACATTGCTGAACTGGACATGTGCACACTGAATGTAATTGCGCTGAACTAGACCTGTCGAAACTGAATGTAACAGTGCTGACCTGGACATATCCATACTGAATGTACCTGTGCTGAACTGGACCTGTCCACACTGAATGTAACAGTGCTGACATGGACATATCCATACTGATTGTAACTGTGCTGAACTAGACTTGTCCACACTGAATGTACCTGTGCTGATTTGGATATGTCCACACTGAATGTAACTTTGCTGAAGTGGACGGTCCATATTGAATGTAACAGTGCTGAACTCTACCTGTCCACACTGTATGTAGCTGCTGTACTGGACATGGCCACATTGAATGTAACATTTCTGAACTGGAACTGTCCACACTGAAAGTAACTGTGCAGAACTGGACCTGTCCACAATGATTGTAACTTTGCTGAGATGGACCTGACCACACTGAGAGTAACTGTGCTGAACTGGACCTCTCCACACTAAATGTAACTGTGCTGAACTGAACCTGCCTACACTGAATGTAACTGTGCTAATCTGGACGTGTACACACTGAATGTAACAGTGCAGAACTGGACCTGTCCAGTCTGAAAGTTACTATGCTGAACTGGACCTGTTCAATCTGAATGTATCTGTGCTGAACTGGATATTTCCACACTGAATGTAAATGTAATGAACTGGGCCTGTGCACAATGAATGTTACTCTGCTGACCTGGACCTGTCCACACAGAATGTAACTGTGCTTGGCTGCACCTGTCCACACTGAATGTAACCGTGCTGAACTGGACCTATCACACTGTATGTAACTGTGGTGAACTGCACATATCCAACGGAAAGTAACAGTGCTGAAATGGACCTGTCCCCAATTAATGTAACTGTGCTGAACTGGAACTGTCCACTCTGACTGTAACATTGCTGAAATTGACCTGTCAACACCGAATGTAACTGGGCTGAACTGGACCTGTCCACACTGAAAGTAACTGTGCTGAACTGGACCTGTCCACACTGAATGTAACTTTGTTGAACTGGACATGTCCTTAGTGAACGGAACAGTGCCGATCTGGACCTGTCATCACTGAATGTAACTGTGCTGATATGGACCGGTCCACACTGACTGCAACTCTGATGAACTGGAACTCTACACACTAAATGTAACTGTGCTGAAATGGAACTGTCCACACTGAATATAGCTTTGCTGAACAGGACATGTCAACACTGAATGTAAGCGTGCTGAACAGTACCTGACCACACTGAACGTAACTGCGCTGAAATGGACCTGTCCACACTGAATGTAATTGGGCTGAACTCGACTTGTCCAAACTGAATATGACTCTGCTGAACAGAACCTGTCCACCCTGAACCTAACTGTGCTAAACTGGACATGTCCACAATTGGAGCAACTGTACAGAACTGGACATCTCCACAGTGAATGTAACTGTGCTGAACTGGGAATCTTCACAATGATTGTAGCCGTCCTGAACTGGATCTCTCCACACTGAATGTAACTCTGCTGACCTGGACATGTCCTCACTGAATGTAACTGCGCTGAACTGGACCTGTCCACACTGAATATAACGTTGCTGAACTGGACCTGACCACACTGACTGCAACTCTGCTGAACAGGTCCTCTCCAAAATTATTGTAACTGTGCTGAAATGGACCTGTCCAAACTGAATGTATCTGTGCTAAACTAGACCTGTCCACACTGAATGCAACTGTGCTGAAATGGACATGTCGACACTGAATGTAACTGTGCTGTGCTGGACATGTCAACACTGAATGTAACTGTGCTGAACTGGACATGTCCACACTGAATGTAACTTTGCTGAACTGGACCTGACCACATTGACTGCAAATCTTCTGAACAGCTCCTCTCCAAACTTAATGTATCTGTGCTGAAATGGACCTGTCCAAACTGAATGTAACTGTGCTTAACTGGACCTGTCCACACTGAATGCAACTGTCCTGAAATGGATAAGTCCAATCTGAAAGCAAATATGCAGTACTGGACCTGTCTAATCTGAATGTAATCGTGCTGAAATTTACCGCTCCATGCATAATGTTACTGTGCTGAACTGGACCTGTCCACACTGAATGTGTCTATGCTCAACTGGACATGTTCACGCTGAATGTAACTGTGCTGTTTTGGATCTGACCACACTGAATGTATCTGTGCAGAACTGGACCTCTCTACACTGAATGTAACTGTGCTGAAATGTACCTGGCCAAAATGAGTGTAACTGTGCTGAACTACACATGTCCACACTGAATGTAACTGTGCTGAACTGGACCTTTCCAGACTGAATGTATCGGTGCTGAACCGAACATGTCCACACTGAAAGAAACTGTGCTGACCGGGACCTGTCCACACTGAATTTAACTGTCCTGAACTGGACGTGTCCACACTGAATGTAACATTGCTCAACTGGACCTGTCCACACTGAATGTAACTGTGCTGAACTGGACCTCTCCAGACTGAATGTAACGGTGCTGAACCGAACATGTCCACACTGAAAGAAACTGTGCTGACCGGGACCTGTCCACACTGAATTTAACTGTCCTGAACTGGACGTGTCCACACTGAATGTAACATTGCTCAACTGGACCTGTCCACACTGAATGTAACTGTGCTGACCTGGACATGTCCATATTGAATGTAACAGTGCTGAAGTCTACCTGTCCACACTGAATGTATCTGTGCAGAACTGGACCTCTCTACACTGAATGTAACTGTGCTGAAATGTACCTGGCCAAAATGAATGTAACTGTGCTGAACTACACATGTCCACACTGAATGTAACTGTGCTGAACTGGACCTCTCCAGACTGAATGTATCGGTGCTGAACCGAACATGTCCACACTGAAAGAAACTGTGCTGAACGGGACCTGTCCACACTGAATTTAACTGTCCTGAACTGGACGTGTCCACACTGAATGCAACAGTGCTCAACTGGATCTGTCCACACTGAATGTAACTGTGCTGATCTGGACGTGTCCATATTGAATGTAACAGTGCTGAAATCTACCTGTCCAGACTGAGTGTAACTGTTATGTACTGGACATGTCCACACTGAATGTAACTCTGCTGAGATGGACCTGAACAAACTGAGAGTAAATGTGCTTAGCTGGCCCTCTCCACACTAAATGTAACTGTGCTGAACTGGACCTGTCGACACTGAATGTAACTGTGCTGAACTGGAAATGTCCACACTAAATGTAACCGTGCGGAGCTGGACCTGTCCAGTCTGAATGTTACTATGCTGAACTGGACCAGCCTACTCTGAAAGTAACTGTGCTAAACTGGACATGTCCACAATTAGAGCAACTGTGCAGAACTGGACATCTCCACAGTGAATGTAACTCTGCTGAACTGGACATTGTAGGGGGTTTCTCTTGCTCGTTCTGGTCTCCTGCCAGGCTTCATGCAATAATTACCCTTGAGTGGTTCGACCCACTCCCCCTACGGTTCTAGACCTTGGACTTAGATGCAGAGAACAGTAGTGCAGAGAAAGGACTCAATAGACCAGGTTGAATAGCACGAAATGGATGCTTTTATTTTTAAACAGTTTGAAGCATTACAAAATACATGTCATAGGCACAGATAACTGCAATCATGCACAAATTTATGAACTTGACTCTATGGAAATGGGGAACACACGGCACATCGAAAAAGGGAAAACACATTACGATTACCCTTAACTCCCTCCCCTATACCTAAACTAAGTTTCGACCTGGGGAACTTGGGATCATGCTCACCACTCTCAAAATCGTGAAAAAGGGGGGTTCGCAGCCTTTTGGCACCGCTTTCCGTCGTCACGTGGATTTGGAAACTTCTGGCGCAGTCGATATTCTCTCTCTCTCTCGAGGCGGTGGGGTAGACACAGCCTCGATGAGCGCTCATCAAGGTTGAAGATCAGCTACAGGCTGTTGAAGAACTGCATGCAAATGGGAGAATCTGAAGGTCTGTGGCCGAATGGTATGCCGAGGACCTTTCTCGCTCCCGCCTGTCTCGGTGGCTTTCCAGAGGGTTTCTTCTCCTTCGGCTTGGGTCGTCGATGATCTCCCGACCCCAGTACCCGGGCCACCCTCGCCGTCTTCTCGTCGTGGCCGAGCCTTGTCCGGCTGAACACCGACCACGTTGTCTTTTCACCGAAATTGTCCGTCCGAAGTGTCTTTAAAAAGACGAAGCATCTTCATCGATTCCAAATCTACCGAGGTGGAAGAGGCGCTGATTCCGGCACCGTCCGTCCTTCGTTCGTCCGTTCATTCCTTGTAGAAGAAGCTGTTGAAGAAGTCGTCCAAGAAGTGGAAGTAGAAGTAACTTAGGTGGTCTTTCAATCCATAGTTATACTCTTTTGGGACAGTCTTATCTCCCGCCAAATCATAGTCCTGTCTTTGTATTAATTTTGGCGGGCAGAAATCTCTGCAGGGGCGCTTTGTCTTGTAACGGGAGCCGGTGATAACTTAACTGGCCTTCCTGGCCGATAATGTCTTTTAATGTCTTTTACATTGTCATCGCGACTCGGTTCGCATATTGATCGGTCCGGAGATTTTCCTTGATGGCTGTTAAACGGTTTCTCCTTTGTACAATAAATGGGTATAAGTGCTTTTACATTGTCCGCCCATATCTTGATGGGCCCCATCCTGTACTTAGAATCCATTGAATATGTATGCTGTTTCCCTGAGTTTCGGTTCCCAGATACTGGCTTTCGCGGGCTTACTGTCTTCAATCCACAAGCCTGTCTGGCTTGCAGTAACAGAAATAAAATGGTCCAGAAAACTGATCACGAGGCCCGTCGGCCATTTTGTATGCCCTTTTATCAAAGGTTTTTCTGTGCAAGCTTACTTTGGTCAATAAACAGTCTTATTTTCTCCAGTTTTCTTGCGTGATTATTGTTGAAAATTTCAAATCTTACAGGCCCCCCTGTGATACTGATAGCTTGCTTAAAGTATCAATAATCCTTGGTGAGCAAATTTTCCCTGATTCCCCACATCCAAACATTCCTGGCACTTAACTATCTATGACCCTCATGACACATGCAGTTCCCATTTCCGAAGAAAATGAAAATTACCTTTTGCACATTTGGACAATCATAGACAGCATATCTTAAACTATAACACATTCATCTGTCAGATGTGCAGGGGTTGATACCCCCTTGCACCATCTGCATACACCTTTTATTAATCCAAAAAACTTAAGAACGACTAATAACATAACAATATTCATTTCCTTAAAACCCAAGACAAAAAACACGCAAATGGCCAAAATCTAAAAATGGAGGGACGCTTAACCTTCAATACTAGCAGCTTAAAGTGGGGTGTCTTCTTCCCCCATTCGCACATAGCGTTCTCTCCATTCTCCTGTGTTCTCCTGCCTCTGGAGGCGTTTGCCTCTTTTGCAATGCACGAAGAGCAAAAATATCACAATTAAAACCTGACACACTACTAGGATGTGGGATGCTATTCTAATCCAGGCCGGGACCTCTATGTTAGTGAACAAGTCCCACCATGGTGGGATGGTTATGTCCAATATGTCTTTTCCTATCTCTAAAGTCTTCTGCTCCAGTGTGTAAAAATATTTCTGTGAAACTATAACGGCCTTTAAAATCTTAGTGAGGTGTTCAGGAAGAGGGGGAATGACATAAGCAAAATGCGCGATGAATCGTTGCAAGTCTGTGAAATTCTCTTTGACAGTGAGGTGAACGGTGGAGGGTGCAGGAATGGGAACAATTCGTTGTTGTGCCACTTGAACCTCGGCCCTTGGTTTGAAACAGAAACTGCTATCACTGATCGAACACCACTCGTGTTGTCCGTAGCGGTAGTGAGGCGCTGCAGTGGTGACGCAGTATGTCCCACCCCTGATATATGCTACCTGCGGGGGCACATGGTCCTCTGCCATTGCCTCCATGGTGCAATTTATCGGCTTCGCGCTAGCGGTTCTGAACCCGCACTGTGGTTTCAAAAAGGCATTCAAGTGCTGGGGACACAGGATGATGTGTGCTCCCCGGCTCCGACATCCCGAGAGGTCGGTGCCTGTCATCGTACGCTCCCATCTGATGACGTAAGGCGGGACCACTGCGTAACGAATGTGTGCGCCCCCCTGAATGACTCCAATGTTCTCTACCCTGTATACCGGGGCGGGCTTTGCTGCGGGACCCAACACCGGCATTCTTACCACTATTCCCATGATAGTATGATTCGAACGTCTGCAGTCCACTGGGACTGGGTACGCTTCTGCAGCTAGTCTGAGCTGGCACGCATTCTCAAAAGGGTGGAGTGCTTGCAAGTGCTTGTTGCTGATCCAGGACGGGACCAACCCCTGTTTTAAATCCTCAAGATTACTGCGGCCCTCGCCCAGTAACCACGCCCCGTATAGCACACAGGCCTCGTTTTGCGCAGCTTGATCGGACGCATTCCGATCCTCCTTAATGAGCGCATTTACCGTTCTCGCGTGTTTCTCCAGCTCAGCTATTATTTCCTTAAAGTGTAGTGTCATGGCGTGGTCCTCATGTAACTCAGAACCCACTACCTTATTTTCGTCTGTCAGTATGTTCCTTAACTGGGCTTTTAAACCGTTGATCTGTGTCTGCAGCTCCACGTTATCTAGAGCGTTGACGACAGATGTCCCGGTATTAAAAGCAGTGAATATGTCATTTACTGTACCCCTTCTTTGCCTCCCGACTCGATCCAAAACTTCTGGTGGTGTGGTGTATAATTTGTCTTTGTCGATGTCGGCAAAGTCAAATTCGTAAAACTGTCTAAACATTCGGGTTAGCAGGACCTGGTATAATTGTTTCGTTTCTTTGGGACACCACTCCGGCAATCGTACCTCAGTTAGATTTAAAATCACTGAGGCCACCACGTAGTGTACCCCTTGGTACAGCACCTGACCGGTGGGTACCAATACTAAACCATTCCCGGGTCCCTTGGTGGTGGTTGGGCACCCTTCTTTCTGGGCTAGTGCTACCGGAAGCGTGGGCAGGGGCTTGCGTGGGTGGGTGATGAGTTCAGTGGCGTTTACCGGAATAGGGGAGTATGGGGCTCCGCACGCTCGAGTGCTGACATCCCATCTCATCCCTTTTCCTTCATCCTGCCACTGCCTCTGGAAGAAGATGGATACGCCCTTGGGGCAAACGTGTCTCGAACCCCACATGCAGACAGATATTCCTTCATCTGGTTCCCACCATTTGTCCCAACACACACGTAATTGTCCGTGAGACCCCGTAATAGTCCGATGGGTGTTATTACCCAGTCACTCCCACTCGACCGTAGAGTTTCTCATGTCCTTCCCCAGCTTTCGTAGCCACCACCATCGTCTTAGTGGTACGTTCCCATTGCACACCAGACAAATCCTCTTTCCCACGGTAACGCTGACTCTGGGTGCAAGGATCCTCACCCGAGGGCACGTTAATGAAGTCTCTTGGTAGGCAAAACCGAAATTGCTGGAGTATTCCGTGGAATTCGTTCCCAGCCAACCTGGCCATCTCCCTTGGTGGAAGTAGGTGGCGGTTTCCTCAACCTCTCGCTCCCCTGTCCCATCCGTTGCGATGGGGGCCGTGTCCCCGGAGCACCCGAAGATGATGACGTCCTTGGTGCAGCTTCGGTAGGCCCACACGCACCCGATCGCCACGAACACGATGAGAATCTTTTTCATCATATCCCAGGTTTCTGTAACCAATAAAATGATGTAGCCGGGCTCCCAATAGGTGCTGGCCTAATTAAATGGATGCGCGGGTTCCTGGACCCCGCTCCCAAACAAACACACATACCGGGCAGACTTCAAAATTGTACTCTTAACATTCCTTAACACCGTATACTATATATATTCCTTAAACTATCACCATAAATACCTAACTTAACTTATGTACAGCGCCGCCCTCCGCGGGGCGGCTTGCCTAATCCCTGTGAGGGCTGTCGCGCGCAACACCCTGCGGTGGGGCTGCACTGGCCTTTGGCTTTGATCCCCCGCAGCCTGTCGCTGTTGAACGGGAACCATGCCTTCCTGGGGCTGCTCTAAACCGTGGCTGGGAAAAATGGGGAGAATCTGGCCAAAACTTTCTGGGCTGGGGCGCTCGAGCCGACCTACGAGGGGCTGCTTTGGGTTGGGCTCCCGGGGCTGATGGACCGGGGGTCGGGACTTTCACCATCACAGCCTGTGGTTCCTCCACAGCTGCCGGCTCCAGCTCCCCTCCCTCAGGCTCCGCCCCCCCGGGGTCGGGATTTGTGGCTTCCGATTCCACCTCACCTGTCCCTACAGGTAGTGAGTCTCCGCCCCCATTCCCTACCTCCCCCAAGCTTGAGTCGAGGGCGGGATCGTCGTCCTCTGACTCTTCCTCCTCCGTGATTGGGTCTAAGGCGAGGTCGAGCTGTTCGGGCTCTTCCTCGTCCGAATCCCATTCAAAAGGGGAGACCTCCCACTCCAATGGGATGGCCTCTCCCTTCACGCAGGCTACTGTTCCAGCCTGTGTGGTCTGTGACTCTGTTACAGGCTGAGGATCTTTGTTCTCAGACCTGGTCCCCTTTGATGGCCCTTGTGCACCCGGTTTAAACAGTTTACACTGGTTAATGTGAAACCATTTGGTACGTCGGGGCACCTTCACTGCATAAACCATGGGGCTGGCCTTGTCCACAATGCTGTAAGGCCCCATGTACAACGGTTCAAAACTCCCTACCCTGGCGTAGTTTCGGACCATGACCTGGTCTCCGACTACCCACTCTTGTTGTTTACGAGGTTCCAGTAACAGTCTAGTTCCCTGGTGCTGTCTTCCCATGTTCGCAGCCGCCTGCCCATAAATCTGTTTCAGGCGTTCCAAAAGGGTTTGGACGAATTTGTCTCGTTTCACCTCTCGGAGCTGGCCCTCAGTGAGCACCGGGGCTAGTACATGGGTGGGTGTTCGCATGATCCTTCCAGTCATTAATTCGTGCGGGGAATACCCCGTACTTTTGGACTGGCTGGCTCAGATCCCCATGAGGACTAAAGGCAGGACCTCCGCCCATTTCTGGGGCGAGCCCATTGTCTCTTTCCTCAGCTTTTCCTTGAGGGTCCGATTCATGCGCTCAACAATCCCGGATGACTGGGGATTGTATGCTACGTGCCACTTCCCTTCAATGCCCAAGAGCATGAGGGCGTTCTGCAATACTTGACCGGTGAACTGACTCCCTTGGTCGGACTCTACAAAACGGGGGAGTCCCCACCGTGAGAACACTTCCCGAATCAAGATCTTAGCAGTGCCCAGTGCCGTAGCTGTTCTGCACGGGAAAGCTTCTACCCATTTGGTGAACACATCTACCAGGACAAGGCAGTACTTATAGCCTCCCTGGGCGGCGGGCAGGGGCCCTATGTAGTCGACCTGAATCGACTGCCATGGTCCCTCTACCCTCCTGATGTGCCCCATGGGCACCTTCCTTTTGTGGGGGTCTGGGTTGTTTGCAGCGCATAAAAGACAGCTTGTGCAGAACTCGCGGACATCGTCCCGAAGTCCCGGCCACCATCCCGCCTGCTCTACCCGTTGCCAGGTGACCTCAGGCCCGGGGTGTCCCGCTCCTGGACCCTCGTGGGCCAGTTGCAGGAATTCCCTCCGGTACTGCTGCGGCACAACCCACTGCTCCTCTCGGAACAGCATGCCTTCTTTGACTGTGAGGGCTGCCATACTGTACGGACCCTCTACCTGCTTGCCTTCTGTGATGGCTTTTAGGACTGTTTTCAGGGCGGGATCCAGGGTTTGGACAGTCTTTAGGTCTGGGGGCGGTGTCACCCCTGTGTTCCCTGGAATTCCCTCCCTGCCTTGGATCGCCGCCACGGGTCCGGGTTCATAGGGGTCCCAGAGAATGCCGTTGCGGGCACCCTCCCTGGCTAGCGCATCCGCCTGCTGGTTGCCCTGACTGCGGGGTTCTGTGGTGGAATGAGCCTTCACCTTATGGATGAACACCTCCCCTTCCTCTCCCACAGCTGCCAGGATCTTTTCCAGCAAGGGCTTAACTGTTAAAGGCCGTCCGTCCGCGGAGGTATATCCGCGTCGGGACCAGATGGCGAGGTACTCTGTGCACGAATTGCATGTGAACATGCTGTCTGAGCAAATCGTGTATGGAGTTGGGAAAATCTCGGGGTGGGTAACCACGTACGCCACCGCGGACAGTTCAGCCTGCTGTGCGCTCATAGTGCTGGGGAGCTTAATCGCCAGGGCAATGTTTGCCGCAGGGTCATAAACTCCACACCCTGTGAGTCGTTCGCCAGCAGATACAGTGCTAGAACCGCCTACGTAGATTTCGCAGCCTGTGGGGTGTATCCCGGCCCGTAAACCTATGTTGACCTCCCATACCCCTTCTACGGAACACCGATGGGCTGTTCCGGGATATGCCATGTTGGCTGCGAGCCTTGGCGCGCAGAGGCCTTTAACTTTGAGATCCATCTGGGAAAGGAGGAGGGTCCAGCGCACAATCCGAGCGCTGCTTACGGTCCCATCCTTAATCCTTCCATCCAGAAGCATCTTTGTGGGGGTGTGATGGGTGAGGAGCGTGATGGGAGAGGTTCCTGTGAAGATCACTGATCTGTTCACAGCCCAATGCGTGGCCAGGAGATGCCGTTCGCAATTGGAGAAACTCCTCTCTACATCTGTGAGCACCCTGGAGGAATGAACTACTGGTCTCAGCTTGCCGTGCCGCTCCTGGAGCAACACTGCGCTCAGGCTGTCCCGACTAGCGGCTACCTCCAGGAAGAACTCCTCTCCCCCATCTATGGCCCCTAGGGCTGGCGCGGTCTGCAGATCTCTTTTCAACTTCTCGAATGCTGCCTGGCACCCCTCATCCCAAGACCACTTGACTCCCTTGTGTAAGAGTCGAAGTAGCGGGGCTGCTGTGGCAGCATAGTCCTCGATGAAATCTCTGCAGTACCCGGTCAATCCCAAAAAGGACCTTACACCCGTTACTGTGTTGGGGATCAGCAGATCTTGTATTGATTCCCTTCTGGCCTTATCTATGGCTCTTTCCCCAGCGCGGATGGCCAGACCCAGGAATTTGACTTCCTGCTGGCCGATCTGGGCTTTCTTCGGGTTTACTTTGAAACCCTTCCTTTCTAACAGTTCCAACAATTCGGCTAATAGTGGGCCGTGCTCCTCCCTTGTGTCCGTGAACAGGAGTAGGTCGTCCACATACTGTACTATCTGGTTGAGCTGGCTAAACTCTTTTAAACTCCCCGCCATGCACTGATGGAAAATGCTGGGGCTGTTGTGAAAACCCTGTGGTAAGCAGTTCCAAGTGTACTGTTGCCCTTTGAAAGTAAAGGCAAACTTGTACTGATCCTCCCACCACAGCGGAATGGACCAGAAACTGTTCGAGATGTCCAGCACCGTGAACGTGGTCGCTGATGCTGGAATACTCCCTATTAGGTCTGCAACTGCTGCTACCGTGGGCGCGCAGGCTGGGATGTTACTATTGAGCACTCTGTAGTCCACCGTGGCTCTCCACGAATTGTCCGGCTTCTTTACCGGCCATAATGGGGAGTTCACGTGAGTGGCTATTGTTCTCAATACGCCCTGCTGCACCAATGAAGATATTGCCGTCTCCATGTCGGGTTCTGCCTCCTTGGGGAAATTATACTGCTTTTGGGGTCGGATCATGGGGTCCCCGTCTACGCTGACTTCAAACCCAGTGACTCTCCCACAGTCATGCTTGTGGGTGGCAAACGCGGTCAGATTTTCCGACACACACGCCTGCAAGTCCGTTGGGACGTTCGCTACCATGAGCTCGAGATCGTAACCTCCTGACGGCTTCATGGTGCACAAGGCCCCCTTTTCTTCCTTCCCTGGGATTACGACTACCTTACCTAAACCGCTCTTGGCTCCCCAGAGACAGTGATTTCTCAGGTCCACGAGGATCCCGTGTTCCACCAAGAAATTAGCCCCGAGGATGCCTTTTCCACCCCCCTCACTCCACTTCAATAGGATGCACGTCCATGTGGTGTGGAGTGCTCCCAACTGAATGGAGAGCGGGAGGGAGTACGCGCCAGCCTGTTCTCTGCCTGTGAAACCCGCTACTAAGTATGGAGCCTGGGCGGACAGAGGTGAGGCAAAGGTTTATCTGTGTGGATCACGGTACACGAAGCTCCCGTATCCAACAGGTAACTACCCTTTTGTCTTTCCACCTCCATCTCCACCACAGGTCTTCTCCAGGCGTCATAGCAGAGCGGACACAAGTAGACGGGCTGCACAGGTGTCAGTCATTTAGGTGTTTCGGTTGGGGTCTCGGGAGCGATAGGGCTGTTGGCGACCGCTACCTTCCCCTGCCAGGTCATCAGAGACCGCATAGTCTCCAAGACTGACTCGATCGCAGCGGGATCCACAACCGCGCCACCCACTGTGGTTGGGGCAGGGGCTACGGTTGGGTTCTGGACTGGTGCTGGGGCAGCGGTCTGGGCTTGGGCTTGTGCTGGTGCTGGGGTAATGATCTGGCCGTGGGCTTGGACTTGGGCTATGGCTCGGGCTTGGGCTGCGGCGAACGCTCTCTCTCTCTTATCCTTCCATGGATTCCTACAGTCCTTGCGCCAATGACCCTTCTTCCCACACCCGTAACAACTGCTGTTGGCTTGGGGAGGGCGATTTCCCTCATGATGCCATTCCTTTTTAGCAGAAGCTGCGGGCCTCACCTCATGCACCTTTCCTTTTACAACAGGCGTTTTCTTACCCTTGTTGTTCCTGTAACTGATCGTGAGCTGATCCAGTACTAGTTCCTCCGTGGAGCGGGCATTAGTGGGGTCAAACCATGCTTTGGCCTGCTCCCTCACTACTGGCAAGCAACCTGCTACCAGGCACCAAAACCAATGAGCCCTTTGTTCATTATTTAGCGCGTCCCGTTCCGGTCCTCCCGGGCAGCTGCGCCGATACACGGGCCACAACCTTCCGGCGAAGACACGTGGGGGTTCTCCCTCTAGCTGCACTGTCTTTTCTATACGGAGGAACGGAGTTCTGTCACCCTCTCCTATAATCTCCAGGATCTCATCCCGTAACAACTCATAGTCCCTTTCCCCACTCTTGCTCTCGTCAGGGAGACACTGGAGGAGCGAACTGTCCAGGGAGAACAGCAGCATTTTAGACTGTTCAACCCCATCGCAGTCATTGACTGCTGCGGTCTGCTCCACGTCCCTGAAATGCACGGAGGGATCTCCTGACTCGGAGAGTTTTGGGATGTGACTTATCATTTCCCTTAGCTGTCGTGCGCTATGAGGCATTATGATCTGACTCTCAAGGGGTCCGTCATCACCATTGTCTTCATTTGGACCGAGCCTCCGGTGTCTGGTTGGACACATCGGCGCCGGCCCTGACTCTACTACCTGGGGTTGCTCTCCCTCAGGAATCTCTTCCTCTACCGTCTCTGTCTCCTTCCCCGGAGTCCAAGACTCATCATAAGCAGGAGGCGCAGAGGGTTCGGGGGTTGGTTCCCAAACTATCTCTTGTGGAATCGGTCTTTTGGATTCCTTGGCTAGCAATAGCTGGCTCGCTGGTGGATTTATGAGACACACCAACCCGTTTGCCTTGGCTAGGGCCATTCTCAGGTCCTCTTGCTCCCTGCGGCAAGCGCTGTGGTCGGTGCTCTCAGATCTATCCTCCATGGCCATCTTATATGCTGCCCTGGCTCCCAGAAGTTTTTCCTCTTGGGCCTCTATTTGCTTGGCTAGACGGAAACACCTGTCTCTCATTCTACCTTCACTGGCCTTG
This sequence comes from Somniosus microcephalus, assembly GCF_052327205.1. Classification (NCBI taxonomy): domain Eukaryota; kingdom Metazoa; phylum Chordata; class Chondrichthyes; order Squaliformes; family Somniosidae; genus Somniosus; species Somniosus microcephalus. The sequence continues at coordinate 148,143,004 of NC_140990.1, read as the reverse complement.
GCCTGAATGACCTGACATTTTATATACTCTACCCGGGTTTCGTGGCAGCGAATTATGGAGTGGCGTTCCTGATTCAGCGCGTTAAGCGATTCAATCAGTTTTTGACCTCCCGCAACCTTTTCCTCTACGTCTGTAAGCAACCCTTTGATCTGGGCTGTCTGTGCTGCAACGACCTGGTCCAAAAGCTGGACTTGCTTCTTGTAGCACATCAGCCAGACCGCCTTTTCTACAGATTTCTTATGCTCTTTACCCGCTGTCCACTTGATGGCTGCATCTAGCGGGCACCTATCCCTTAATAGGTCAGATATCCATTGTTTTGTGAGGTTGACTTTTCCAAAAACATAATCTGCTATTCTTTCATCCATCACATTTCGTTTATTCAGACCTTGATCTAACACACTACTTTCCTGCTGCCAAGGTGCTGCCGCGGTCGCCATTTCTGTAGGGGGTTTCTCTTGCTCATTCTGGTCTCCTGCCAGGCTTCGTGCAATAATTACCCTTGAGTGGTTCGATCCACTCCCCCTACGGTTCTAGACCTTGGACTTAGATGCAGAGAACAGTAGTGCAGAGAAAGGACTCAATAGACCAGGTTGAATAGCACGAAATGGATGCTTTTATTTTTAAACAGTTTGAAGCATTACAAAATACATGTCATAGGCACAGATTAAAGTAACTACAATCATGCACAAATTTATGAACTTCACTCTATGGAAATGGGGAACACACGGCACATCGAAAAAGGGAAAACACACTACGATTACCCTTAACTCCCTCCCCTATACCTAAACTAAGTTTCGACCTGGGGAACTTGGGATCATGCTCACCACTCTCAAAATCACGAAAAAGGGGGGTTCGCAGCCTTTTGGCACCGCTTTCCATCGTCACGTGGATTTGGAAACTTCTGGCGCAGTCGATATTCTCTCTCTCTCTCTCTCTCTCTCTCGAGGCGGTGGGGTAGACACAGCCTCGATGAGCGCTCATCAAGGTTGAAGATCAGCTACAGGCTGTTGAAGAACTGCATGCAAATGGGAAAATCTGAAGGTCTCTGGCCGAATGGTATGCCGAGGACCTTTCTCGCTCCCGCCTGTCTCGGTGGCTTTCCAGAGGGTTTCTTCTCCTTCGGCCTGGGTCGTTGATGATCTCCCGACCCCAGTACCCGGGCCACCCTCGTCGTCTTCTCGTCGTGGCCAAGCCTTGTCCGGCTGAACACTGACCACGTTGTCTTTTTACCGAAATTGTCCATCTGAAGCGTCTTTAAAAAGACGAAGCGTCTTTCATCGATTCCGAATCTACCGAGGTGGAAGAGGCGCCGATTCCGGCACCGTCCGTCCTTCGTTCGTCCGTTCGTTCCTTGTAGAAGAAGCTGTTGATGAAGTCGTCCAAGAAGTGGAAGTAGAAGTAACTTAGATGGACTTTCAATCCATAGTTATACTCTTTTGGGACAGTCTTATCTCCCGCCAAATCATAGTCCTGTCTTTGTATTAATTTTGGTGGGCAGAAATCTCTGCAGGGGCGCTTTGTCTTGTAACGGGAGCCGGTGATAACTTAACTGGCCTTCCTGGCCGATAATGTCTTTTAATGTCTTTTACATTGTCATCGCGACTCGGTTCGCATATTGATCGGTCCGGAGATTTTCCTTGATGGCTATTAAATGGTTTCTCCTTTGTACAATAAATGGGTATAAGTGTTTTTACATTGTCCGCCCATATCTTGATGGGCCCCATCCTGTACTTAGAATCCATTGAATATGTATGCTGTTTCCCTGCGTTTCGGTTCCCAGATACTGGCTTTCGCGGGCTTACTGTCTTCAATCCACAAGCCTGTCTGGCTTGCAGTAACAGAAATAAAATGGTCCAGAAAACTGATCACGAGGCCCGTCGGCCATTTTGTATGCCCTTTTATCAAAGGTTTTTCTGTGCAAGCTTACTTTGGTCAATAAACAGTCTTATTTTCTCCGGTTTTCTTGCGTGATTATTGTTGAAAATGTCGAATCTTACAACATCTTCACAATGATTGTAGCCGTCCTGAACTGGATCTCTCCACACTGAATGTAACTCTGCTGACCTGGACATGTCCTCACTGAATGTAACTGCGCTGAACTGGAACTGTCCACACTGAATATAACATTGCTTAACTGGACCTGACCACACTGACTGCAACTCTGCAGAACAGGTCCTCTCCAAACTTATTGTAACTGTGCTGAAATGGACCTGTCCAAACTGAATGTATCTGTGCTGAACTTGACCTGTCCACACTGAATGTAACTGTGCTGAAATGGACATGTCCACGCTGAATGTAACTGTGCTGTGCTGGACTTGTCAACACTGAATGTAACTATGCTGAACTGGACATGTACACAATGAATGTAACTTTGCTGAACTGGACCTGACCACACTGACTGCAACTCTTCTGAACAGGTCAACTCCACACTTAATGTAACTGTGCTGAAATGGACCTGTCCAAACTGAATGTAACTGTAGTTAACTGGACCTGTCTACACTGAATGCAACTGTGCTGAAATGGATATGTCCAATCTGATAGCAAATGTGCAGTACTGGACCTGTCTACTCTGAATGTAACCGTGCTGAAATTTACCTCTCCATGCTGAATGTTACTGTGCTGAACTGGACCTGTCCACACTGAATGTGTCTATGCTCAACTGGACATGTTCACCCTGAATGTAACTGAGATACTTTGGACCTGTCCACACTGAATGTATCTGTGCAGAACTGGACCTCTCTACACTGAATGTAACGGTGCTGAAATGTACCTGGCCAAAATGAATGTAACTGTGCTGAACTACACATGTCCACACTGAATGTAACTGTGCTGAACTGGACCTCTCCAGACTGAAGTGGTTAGCACTGTTGCCTCACAGTGCCAGGGACCCGGGTTCGAATCCGGCCTCGGGTGACTGTCTGTGTGGAGTTTGCACATTCTCCCCGTGTTAGTGACGGTTTCCTCCGGGTGCACCGGTTTCCTCCCACAGTCCAAAGATGTGCGGGTTAGGTTGATTAGCTATGATAAATTGACCCTTAGTGTTAGGGGGATTAAATACGTGGGGTTACGGGGATAGGGTGGGATATGTGTTGGTGTCGGGGTTACGTGGATCGGGTGGGATATGTGTCGTTGGAGGCTCGATGGGCCGAAATGTCCTCTATCTGCACTGTGGGGTTTCTGTGATTTCTGTGATTTCTGTGAATGTATCGGTGCTGAAGCGAACATGTCCATACTGAAAGAAACTGTGCTGAACTGGATCTGTCCACACTGAATGTAAATGTGCTGACCTGGACATGTCCATATTGAATGTAACAGTGCTGAAGTCTACCTGTCCACACTGAATGTAACTGTTCTGTATTGGACATGTCCACACTGAATGTAACTCTGCTGAATTGGAACTGTGCACATTGAATGTTAAAATAATGAACTGGACCTGTCCACACAGAATGCAACTCTGCTGAGATGCACCTGACCAAACTGAGAGTAACTGTGCTTAGCTGGACCTCTGCACACTAAATGTAACTGTGCTGAACAAAACCTGACGACACTGAATGTAACTGTGCTGAACTGGACATGTCCACAATTAATGTAACCGTGCAGAGCTGGAACTGTCCAGTCTGAATGTTACTATGCTGAACTGGACCAGTCTGCTCTGAAAGTAACTGTGCAGAACTGCACATGTCCACACTGAATGTAAATGTGCTGAACTGGTCTTGTCCACACTGAATGTAACTGTGATGAACTGGACCTGACCACACTGACTGCAACTCTGCTGAACTGGTCCTCTCCACACTTAATGTAACTCTGCTGAAACGGACCTGGCCACACTGAGAGTAACTGTGCTGAACTGCACCTCTGCACACTAAATGTAACTGTGCTGAACTGGACCTGTCCACACTCAATGTAACTCTGCTGAACTGGACATGTACAAACTGAATGTAACCGTGCTGAACTGGACCTGTCTAATCTGAATGTTACTATGCTGAACTGGACCTGTCCACACTGAATGTAACTGTGCTTAGCTGCACCTGTCCAAACTGATTGTAACTGTGCTGAACTGGAGCTATCACACTTTATGAAACTGTGCTGAACTGGACATATCCAACGGAAATAGCCGTGCTGAAATGGACCTGTCCCCAATTAATGTAACTGTGCTGAACTGGAACTGTCCATTCTGCGTGTAACAATGCTGAAATTGACCTGTCAACACGGAATGTAACTGTGCTGAACTGAACATATCCTCAGTGAACGTAACTGTGCTGAACTGGACCTGTCCTCACTTAATGTAAATGTGCTGATATGGACCTGTCCACACTGACTGCAATTGTGATGAACTGGACCTCTACACACTAAATGTAACTGTGCTGAAATGGAACTGTCCAGACTGAATATAACTTTGCTGAACTGGACATGTCAACACTGAATGTAAGCGTGCTGAACTGTACCTGACCACACTGAATGTAACTGTGCTGAACTGGACCTGTCCGCACTGAATGTAACTGGGCTGAACTCGACCTGTCCAAACTGAATATGACTGTGCTGAACAGGACCTGTCCACACTGAATCTAACTGTGCTAAACTGGACATGTCCACAATTAGAGCAACTGTGCAGAACTGGACATCTCCACACTTAATGTAACTCTGGTGAACTTGACATCTTCACAATGATTGGAACGGTGCTGAACTGGATCTCGCCACACTGAATGTAACTGTGCTGACCTGGACATGTCCTCACTGAATGTAACTGCGCTGAACTGGACTTGTCCACACTGAATATAACTTTGCTGAACAGGACCTGACCGCACTGACTGCAACTCTGCTGACCATGTCCTCTCCACCCTTATTGTAACTGTGCTGAAATGGACCTGTCCAAACTGAATGTATCTGTGCTGAAATGGACCTGTCCAAATTGAATGCAAATGTGCTTAACATGACCTGTCCACACTGAATTCAACTGTGCTGAAACGGACATGTCCACACTGAATGCAACTGTTCTTTACTGGACCTGTCTAATCTGAATGTAACCGTGCTGAACTGTACCTCTCCACACTGAATGTTACTGTGCTGAACTGGACCTGTCCACACTGAATGTAACTGTGCTGAACTGGACATGTCCACACTGAATGTAACCGTGCAGAGCTGGACCTGTCCAGTCTGAATGTTACTATGCTGACCTGGTCCAGTCTACTCTGAAAGTAACTATGCAGAACTGCACATGTCCACACTGAATGTAAATGTGCTGAACTGGTCTTGTCCACACTGAATGTAACTGTGATGAACTCGACCTGTGCACAAATAATATAACATTGCTGAACTGGACATGTGCACACTGAATGTAATTGCACTGAACTGGACCTGTGCACACTGAATGTAACAGTGCTGAACTGGACATGTCCACACTGAATGTAACTGTGCTGAACTGGAACTGTCCACACTGAAAGTAACTGTGCTGAACTGGACCTGTCATCACTGACTGTGACTGTGCTGTACTGGACTTATCCACACTGATTGTAAATATACTGAACTGGACATGTCCACCCTAAATATAACAATGCTGAACTGGACCTGACGTCACTGAATGTAACAGTGCTGAACTGGAACTGTCCACACAGAATGTATCTCTGCTGAACTGGTCCTGTCCACACTGAATGTAACTGTGCTGAACTGGACAAATACACACTGAATGAAACCGTGCTGTAATTGACCTGTCACCACTGAAATTAAATTTGCTGAACTGGAAATCTCCACGCTGAATTTAACCGTGCTGAAGTGGAATTGTCCACAATTAATGCAACTGTGCTGAACTGGACATGTCCACACTGAATGTAAATTTGCTGAAATGATCATCTCCACACTGAATGTAAGTCTGATGAACTGGAACTGTCCACACTGAATTTAACTTTGCTGAACTGGACATGTCCTCAGTGAACGTAACTGTGCTAAACTGGACCTGTCCTCACTGAATGTAACTGTGCTGATATGGACCTGTCCACACTGACTGCAACTGTGATGAACTGGACCTCTACACACTAAATGTAACTGTGCTGAAATGGAACTGTCCAGACTGAATATAACTTTTCTGAACTGGACATGTCCACACTGAATGTAACTGGGCTGAACTCGACCTGCCCAAACTGAATATGACTGTGCTGAGCAGGACCTGTCCACACTGAATCTAACTGTGCTAAACTGGACATGTCCACAATTAGAGCAACTGTGCAGAACTGGACATCTCCACACTGAATGTAACTGTGCTGACTTGGACATGTCCTCACTGAATGTAACTCTGCTGTATTGGAACTGTGCACGCTGAATGTTAATGTGCTGAACTGGACCTGTCCACACTGAATGCAACTGTGCTGAAATCGACCTGACCAAACTGAGAGCAACTGTACTTAGCTGGACCTCTCCAAACTAAATGTAACTGTGCTGAACTGGATCTGTCCACACTGAATGTAACCGTGCAGAGCTGGTCCCGTTACTATGCTGACTTGGACCAGTCTACTCTGAAAGTAACTGTGCAGAACTGCACATGTCCACACTGAATGTAAATGTGCTGACCTGGACATGTACTCACTGAATGTAACTGCGCTGAACTGGACTTGTCCACACTGAATGTACCTTTGCTGAACTGGACTGACCACACTGACTGCAACTCTGCTGAACAGGTTCTCTCCACACTTATTGTAACTGTGCTGAAATGGACCTGTCCAAACTGAATGTATCTGTGCTGAACTAGACCTGTCCACACTGAATGTAACAATGCTGAACTGGAAATGTCCACACTGAATGTAAATTTGCTGAAATGGACCTGGCCACAGTGACTGCAACTCTGCTGAACAGGTCCTCTCCACACTTAATGTAATTGTGCTGAAATGGACCTGAACACACTGAGATTAACTGTGCTGAAATGGACCTCTCCACACTAAATGTAACTGTGCTGAACTGGACCTGTCCATACTGAATGTAACTCTGCTGAACTGGACATGTCCACACTGAATGTAAATGTACTGAACTGGTCCTGACCACACTGAATGTAACTCTGCTGAACTGGACCTGTGCACAATTAATGTAACATTGCTGAACTGGACATGTGCACACTGAATGTAATTTCGCTGAACTTGACCTATCCAAACTGAATGCAACAGTGCTGACCTGGACATATCCAAACTGAATGTAACTGTGCTGAACTGGACTTGTCCACACTGAATGTCCCTGTGTTGAACTGGATCTGTCCACACTGAATGTAATTGGGCTGAAGTGGACGTGTCCATATTGAATGTAACTGTGCTGAACTCTACCTGTCCACATTGAATGTAACTGTGCTCTACTGGTCACGTCCTCACTGAATGTAACTGTGCTGTACTGGACATGTCCACACTGAATGTAACATTGCTGAACTGGAAGTGTCCACACTGAAAGTAACTGTGCTGAGATGGACCTGACCACACTGCGAGTAACTTTGCTGAACTGGACCGCTCCACACTAAATGTAACTGTGCTGAACTGGACCTCTCCACACTGAATGTATCTGTGCTAATCTGGACATGTACACACTGAATGTAACCTTGCTGAACTGGACATGTCCAATCTGAATGTTACTTTGCTGAACTGGACCTGTCCAATCTGACTGTGTCTGTGCTGTACTGGATATATCCACACCGAATGTAAATGTACTGAACGAGTCCACACCACACTGAATATAACTGCGCTGAACTGGACCTGTGCACAATTAATGGAACTGTGCTGAACTGGACATGTCCACAATTAGAGCAACTGTGCAGAACTGGAAATCTCCACAGTGAATGTAACTGTGCTGAACTGGACATCTTTACAATGATTGTAACGGTGCTGAACTGGATCTCTCCACACTGAATGTAACTGCGCTGACTTGGACATGTCATCAATGAATGTAACTCTGCAGAATTGGAACAGTGCACACTGAATGTTAATGTGCTGCACTGGACCTCTCCAAACTAAATGTAACTGTGCTGAACTGGACCTGTCCACACTGAATGTAACCGTGCAGAGCTGGACCCGTTGCTATGCTGACCTGGACCAGTCTTCTCTGAAAGTAACTGTGCAGAACTGCACATGTCTACACTGAATGTAAATGTGCTGAACTGGTCTTGTCCACGCTGAATGTAACTGTGATGAACTGGACCTGTCCAGTCTGAATGTTAATATGCTGAACTGGACTAGTCTACTTTGAACGTAACTGTGCAGAACTGGACATGTCCACACTGAATGTAAATGTGCTGAACTGGTCTTGTCCACACTGAATGTAACTGTGATGAACTGGACCTGTGCACAATTAATATAACATTGCTGAACTGGACATGAGCACACTGAATGTAATTGCACTGAACTGGACCTGTGCAGACTGAATGTAACAGTGCTGAACTGGGCATGTCCACACTGAATCTAACTGTGCTAAACTTGACATGTCCACAATTAGAGCAAATGTGCAGAACTGAACATCTCCACAGTGAATTTAACTTTGCTGAACTGGACATCTTCACGATGATTGTAACGGTGCTGAACTGGATCTCTCCTCACTGAATGTAACTGTGCTGACCTGGACATGTCCTCACTGAATGTAACTGCGCTGAACTGGACTTGACCACACTGAATATAACTTTGCTGAACTTGACCTGACCGCACTGACTGCAACTCTGCTGAACAGGTCCTCTCCACACTTATTGTAACTTTGCTGAAATGGACCTGTCCAAACTGAATGTATCTGTGCTGAACTAGACCTGTCCAGACTGAATGTAACTTTGCTGAAATGGACATGTCCACACTGAATGTAACTGTGCTGTACTGGACGTGTCAACACTGAATGTAACTGTGCTGAACTGGACATGCCCACACTGAATGTAACTTTGCTGAACAGGACCTGACCACACTGACTGCAACTCTGCTGAACTGGTCCTCTCCACAAATAATGTAACTGTGCTGAAATGGACATGTCCACACTGAATGCAAATGTGCTGTACTGGACCTGTCTACTCTGAATGTAACCGTGCTGAACTGTACCTCTCCACACTGAATGTTACTGTGCTGAACTGGACCTGTCCACACGGAATGTAACTGCGCTCAACTGGACATGTTCACACTGAATGTAACCATGCTGATTTGGACCTGTCCACACTGAATGTATCTGTGCAGAACTGGACCTTTCTATTCTGAATGTAACCGTGCTGAAATGTACCTGGCCACAATGAATGTAACTGTGCTGAACTGCACATGTCCACACTGAATGTAACTGTGCTGAACTGGACCTGTCCAGACTGAATGTATCTGTGCTGAAATGGACATGTCCACACTGAATGTAACTTTTCTGTACTGGACAGGTCCACACTGAATTGGAAATCTACACACTGAATGTTAATGTGCTGAACTGGACCTGTCGACACTGAATACAACTGTGATGAGATGGACCTGACCACACTGAGAATAAATTTGATTAGCTGGACCTCTCTACACTAAATGTAACTGTGCTGTACTGGACCTGTACACACTGAATGTAACTGTACTGAACTGGACATGTCCACACTGAATGTAACCGTGCAGAACTGGACTTGTCCAGTCTGAATGTTACTATGCTGACCTGGTCCATTGTACTCTGAAAGTAATTGTGCAGAACTGCACATGTCCACACTGAATGTTAACGTGCTGAGCTGGTCTTGTCCACACTGAATGTAACTGTGAACTGGACCTGTGCACAATTAATGTAACATTGCTGAACTGGACATGTGCGCACTGAATGTAATTGCATTGAACTGGACCTGTGCACGCTGACTGTAACAGTGCTGAACTTGACATGACCACACTGAATGTAACTGTGCTGAACTGGAACTGTCCACACTGAAAGTAACTGTGCTGAACAGGACCTGTCATCACTGACTGTGACTGTGCTGTACTAGAATTGCCGCACTGAATGTAAATGTACTGAACTGGACATGTCCACCCTAAATATAACATTGCTGAACTGGACCTGACCTCACTGAATGTACCTGTGCTGCACTGGAACGGTCCACACAGAATGTATCTCTGCTGAACTGGACCTGTCCACACTGAATGTAACTGTGCTGAACTGCACAAATACACACTGAATGAAACCGTGCTGCAATTGACCTGTCACCACTGAAATTAAATTTGCTGAACTGGACTTGTCCACGCTGAATTTAACCGTGCTGTACTGGAATTGTCCACAATTAATGCAACTGTGTTGAACTGGACATGTCCACACTGAATGTAAATTTGCTGAACTGGACATCTCCACGCTGAATGTAACTCTGATGTACTGGAACTGTCCACACTGAAAGTAACTTTGCTGAACTGGACATGTCCTCAGTGAAAGTAACAGTGCTGAACTGGACCTGTCCAGTCTGAATGTAACTGTGCTGATATGGACCTGTCCACACTGACTGCAACTGTGATCAACTGGACATCTACACACTAAATGTAACTGTGCTGAACTGGAACTGTCCACACTGAAAATAACTTTGCATCACTTGACATGGCAACACTGAATGTAAGCCTGCTGAACTGTACCTGACCACACTGAATGTAACTGTGCTGAACTGGACCTGTCCACACTGAATGTAATTGTGCTGAACTCGACCACCCAAACTGAATATGACTGTGCTGAACAGGACCTGTCCACACTGAATGTAAATGTGCTAAACTGGACATGTCCACAATTAGAGCAACTGTGCAGAACTGGACATCTCCACGGAATGTAACTGTGCTGAACTGGACAGCTTCACAATGACTGTAACGGTGCTGAACTGGATCTCTCCACACTGAATGTAACTGCGCTGAACTGGACTTGTCCTCACTGAATGTAACTGTGCTGAACTGCACCTGACCGCACTGACTGCAACACTGCTGAACAGGTCCTCACCACACTTATTGTAACTGTGCTGAAATGGATCTGTCCAAACTGAATGTGTCTGTGCTGAACTACACCTGTCCACACTGAATGTAACTGTGCTGAAATGGACATCTCCACACTGAATGTAACTGTGCTGTACTGGACATGTCAACACTGACTGCAACTCTGCTGAACATGACCTCTCCACACTTAATGTAACTGTGCTGAAATTGACCTGACCACACTGAGAGTAACTGTGCTGAACTGGACCTCTGCAAACTAAATGTAACTGTGCTGAACTTGACCTGTCCACACTGAATGTAACTCTGCTGAACTGGACATGTATAAACTGAATGCAACCGTGCTGAACTGGCCCTGTCCAATCTGAACATTACTATGCTGAACTGGACCTGTCCACTCTGAATGTATCTGTGCTGAACTGGACAAGTCCACACTGAATGTAAATGTACTGAACTGGTCCTGACCGCACTGTATGTAACTGTGCTGAACTGGACCTGTGCACAATTAATGTAACATTGCTGAACTGGACATGTGCACACTGAATGTAATTGCGCTGAACTGGACCTGTCCACACTGAATGTAACAGTGCTCACCTGGGCTATCCATACTGATTCTAACTGTGCTGATCTGGGCTTGTCCACACTGATTGTATCTGTGCTGAACTGGATATGTCCACACTGAATGTAACTATGCTGAAGTGGACGTGTCCATATTGAATGTAACAGTGCTGAACTCTACCTGTCCACACTGAATGTAACTGTGCTGTACTGGACATGGCCACACTGAATGTAAAATTTCTGAACTGGAACTGTCCACACTGCAAGTAACTGCGGAACTGGAACTGTCCACACTGAATGTAACTGTGCTGAAATGGACCTGTCCAGCCTGAATGTTACAATGCATGAACTGGACCAATCTACTCTGAATGTAACTGTGTAGAAATGGCATGTCCACACTGAATGTAAATGTGCTGAACTGGTCTTGTCCACACGGAATGTAACTGTGATAAACTTGACCTGTCCAGTCTGAATGTTACTATGCTGAACTGGACCAGTTTGCTCTGAACGTAACTGTGCAGAACTGGACATGTCCACACTGAATGTAATTGTGCTAAACTGGACATGTCCACAATTAGAGCAACTGTGCAGAACTCGACATCTCCACAGTGAATGTAACTGTGCTGAACTGGACGTCTTCACAATGATTGTAACGGTGCTGAACTGGTTCTCTCCACACTGAATGTAACTGTGCTGAACTGGACTTGTCCACACTGAATATAACTTTGCTGAACTGGACCTGACCGCACTGACTGCAACCCTGCTGAACAGGTCCTCTCCACACTTATTGTAACTGTGCTGAAATGGACCTGTCCACACTGAATGTAACTCTGCTGAACTGGACATGTACAAACTGAATGTAACCGTGCTGAACTGGACCTGTCCAATCTGAATGTTATTATGCTGAACTGGACCTGTCCATTCTGAATGTATCTGTGCTGAACTGGACATGTCCACACTGAATGTAAATGTACTGAACTGGTCCGGACCACACTGAATGTAACCCTGCTGAACTGGACCTGCGCACAATTAATGTAACATTGCTGAACTGGGCATGTGCACACTGACAGTAATTGCACTGAACTAGACCTGTCCACACTGAATGTAACTGTGCTGAAATGGACATATGAACACTGAATGTAACTGTGCTGTACTGGACATGTCAACACTGAATGTAACATTGCTGAATGGACATGTCCACACTGAATGTTACTTTGCTGAAATGGACCTGACCACAGTGACTGCAACTCTGCTGAACAGGTCCTCTCCACACTTAATGTAATTGTGCTGAAATGGACCTGACCACACTGAATGTAACTGTGCAGAAATGGACCTGTCCACACTGAATGTAACTCTGCTGAACTGGACATGTACAAACTGAATGTAACCGTGCTGAAATGGACCTGTCCAATCTGAATGTTACTATGCTGAACTGGAGCTGTCCACTCTGAATGTATCTGTGCTGAAGTGGACATGTCCACACTTAAATTAAATGTACTGAACTGGTCCTGACCACACTGAATGTAACTCTGCTGAACTGGACCTGTGCACAATTAATGTAACATTGCTGAACTGGGCATGTGTATACTGAATGTAATTGCGCTGAACTTGACCTATCCACACTGAATGTAACAGTGCTTACCTGGACATTTCCATACTGAATGTAACTGTGCTGAACTGGACTTGTCCACACTGAATGTACCTGTGCTGAACTGGATCAGTCCACACTGAATGTAACCGTGCTGAAGTGGACGTGTCCATATTGAATATACCTGTGCTGAACTCTACCTGTCCACACTGAATGTAACTCTGCTGTAATTGACATGTCCACACTGAATGTAACCGTGCTGCAATTGACCTATCACCATTGAAATTAACTTTGATGAGCTGGACCTGCCCACACTGAATGTATCTTTGCTGAACAGGATATTTCGACACTGAATGTAACTGTGCTGAACTGGACCTGTCCACACTGAATGTCAGTGTGCTGAACTGGACCTTTCCACACTGAATGTATCGTTGCTGAACAGGATATGACCACACTGAATGCAACTGTGCTGACCTGGACATGTCCTCACTGAAAGTAACTGCGCTGAACTGGACTTGTCCAGACTAAATGTAACTTTGCTGAACTGGACTGACCACACTGACTGCAACTCTGCTGAATAGGTCCTCTCCACACTTATTGTAACTGTGCTGAAATGGACCTGTCCCAACTGAATGTATCTGTGCTGAACTAGACCTAACCACACTGAATGTTACTGTGCTGAAATGGACATGTCCACACTGAAGGTAACTGTGCTGTACTGGACAAGTCAACACTAAATGTAACATTGCTGAACCTGACATGTCCACACTGAATGTAACTTTGCTGAAATGGGCCTGACCACAGTGACTGCAACTCTGCTGAACAGGCCCTCTCCACACTTAATGTAATTGTGCAGAAATGGACCTGACCACACTGAGAGAAACTGTGCTGAAATGGACCTCTCCACACTAAATGTAACTGTGCTGAACTGGACCTGTCCACACTGAATGTAACTCTGCTGAACTGGACATGTACAAACTGAATGTAACCGTGCTGAACTGGACCTGTCCAATCTGAATGTTACTATGCTGAACTGGACCTGTCCACTCTGAATGTATCTGTGCTGAACTGGGCAGGTCCACACTGAATGTAAATGTACTGAACTGGTCCTGACCACACTGAATGTAACTGTACTGAACTGGACCTGTGCACAATTAATGTAACATTGCTCAACTGGACATGTGCACACTGAATGTAATTGCGCTGATCTGGACCTGTCCACACTGAATGTAACAGTGCTGAACTGGACATATCCATACTGAATGTACCTGTGCTAAACTGGAACTGTCCACTCTGAGTGTAACATTGCTGAAATTGACCTGTCAACACTGAATGTAACTGTTCTGAACTGGACCAGTCCACACTAAATGTAACTGTGCTGAAATGGACCTGTCCACACTGACTGTAACTGTGCTGAACTGGAATTATGCAGACTGAAATGAAAAGTGCTGAACTGGACATGTCCACACTGAATATAACCATGCTGGACTGGACTTGGCCTCACTGAATGTAAATCTGCTGAACTGTTCCTGTCCACACTGAATGTAACTCTGCTGAACTGGATCTGTCCACAGTGAATGTAACTGTGCTGAACTGGACATGACCACAATGAATGTAACATTGCTGAACTGGATCTGTCCACACTGAATGTAACTGTGCGGAACTGGACTTGTCCACACTGAATGTAACTGTGCTGAGATGGACCTGTACACACTGAATGTATCTGTGCTAATCTGGACACGTACACACTGAATGTAACCGTGCTGAACTGGAACTGTCCAATCTGAATGTATCTGTGCTGAACTGGATATGTCCATACTGAATGTAGATGTGCTGAACTGGATCTGTCCACACTGAATGTAACAGTGCTGAACTGGACATATCCATACTGAATGTAACTGTGATGAACTTGACTTGTCCACACTCAATGTACCTGTGCTGAACTGGAATTGTCCACTCTGAGTGTAACATTGCTGAAATTGACCTGTCAACACTGAATGTAACTGTGCTGAACTGGACCTGTCCACACTGAAACTAATTGTGATGAACTGGACCTGCCCACACTGACTGTAACTTTGCTGAACTGGACTTATCCACATTGAATTTAATAGTGCTGAACTGGACATATCCACTCTGAATATAACCGTGCTGAACTGGACCTGACCTCACTGAATGTAACTGTGCTGAACTGGACCTGTGCACGCTGAAGGTAACTCTGCTGATCTGGACCTGTCCACAGTGAATGTAACTGTGCTGAACTGGTCATCTCCACACTGAATGTAACCGTGCTGCAATTGACCTCTCACCACTGAAATTAAGTTTGTTGAACTGGACTTGTCCATACTGAATGTCAGTGTGCAGAACTGGACCTGTCAACACTGAATGTAACTCTGCTGAACTGCATATGTCCACACTGAATGCAACTGTGCTGAACTGGACCTGTCCACATTGAATATAACTGTGCTGAACTGAACCTGTCCACACTGAATGCAATCATGCTGAGCTGGATCTGTCCTCACTGAATGTATCTGTGCTGAACTGGACGTGACCACACTGAAGGTAACTTTGCTGACCTGGACCCGGCCTAACATAATGAAACTGTGCTGAACTGGACATGTCCATATTGAATGTAACAGTGCTGAACTGTACCTGTCCACACTGAATATAACTGTGATGTACTGGACATGTCCGCACTGAATTTAACTCTGCTGAACTAGATCTCCCCACACTAAATGTAACCTTGCTGAACTGGAGCTGTCCAGTCTGAATGTTACTATGCTGAACTGGACTTGTCCACACTAAACATAACTTTGCTGATCTGGATATCCCCTCACTGAATGTAACTGTGCTGAACTGGGCATGTCCACCCTGCATGTAAATGTGCTGAGCTGGACCTGACCACATTAAAAGCAACTCTGCTGACCGTGTCCTCTCCACACTTTATATAACTGTGCTAAAATGGACCTGTCCACACTGAATGTAACGGTGGTGAACTGGACGTGACCACACTGAAGGTAACTTTGCTGACCTGGACCCGGCCCCACTTAATGAAACTGTGCTGAACTGGATCTGTCCTCACTGAATATATCTGTGCTGAACTGGACGTGACCACACTGAAGGTAACTTTGCTGACCTGGACCCGGCCTCACTTAATGAAACTGTGCTGAACTGGATCTGTCCTCACTGAATATATCTGTGCTGAACTGGACGTGACCACACTGAAGGTAACTTTGCTGACCTGGACCCGGCCTCACTTAATGAAACTGTGCTGAACTGGACATGTCCATATTGAATGTAACAGTGCTGAACTGTACCTGTGCACACTGAATATAACTGTGATGTACTGGACATGTCTGCACTGAATTTAACTCTGCTGAACTAGATCTCCCCACACTAAATGTAATCTTGCTGAACTGGAGCTGTCCAGTCTGAATGTTACTATGCTGAACTGGACCTGTCCACACTAAACATAACTTTGCTGATCTGGATATCTCCTCACTGAATGTAACCGTGCTGAACTGGACATGTCCACCCTGCATGTAACTGTGCTGAACTGGACCTGACAACACTAACAGCAACTCTGCTGACCATGTCCTCTCCACACTTTATATAACTGTGCTAAAATGGACCTTTCCACACTGAATGTAACTGTGCTGAACTGGACATGTGCACACTGAATGTAACCCTGCTGAACTGTACCTGTCCATGCTGAATGTAAGTGTGCTGAACTGGACCTGTCCACACTGAATGTAACTGTGTTAGCTGGACCTGTGCACATTGAATGTAACTGTGCTGAACTGGACCTGTCCCCACTGAAATTAACTGTGCTGAACTGGGCTTGTCCACACTGAATGTAACTGCTGAACTGGAACTGTCCATACTGAATGTAACTGTGCTGAGCTGGACCTGACAACACTGACAGTAACTGTGCTTAACGGAACCTCTCCACATACATGTAACTGTGCTAAACTGGACCTGTCCAGTCTGAATGCTACTATGCTGAACTGGACATGTCCACACTGAATGTAACTGTGCTGAACTGGACCTGTCCAAACTGAATGTAACGGTGCTGACCTGGACCTGTCCACACTGAATGTAACTCTGCTGAACTGGACATGTCCACACTGAATGTACCTGTGCTGAACTGAGCATGTCCACATTGAATGGAAATGTGCTGAACTGGACATGTCCTCACTGAATGTAACTGTGCTGAACTGGACCTGTCCACAACGAATTTAACTGTGCTGATCTGAATCTGTCCACACTGAATCTAACTGTGCTGAACTGGAAATCCCCACATTGAATGGTACTGTGCAGAACCTGACATCTCCTCACTGAAATTAACTGTGCTGAACTGGACTTGCCCACACTGAATGTAACTTTGCTGAACTGGTCATCTCCACATGAATGTAACTCTGCTGAACTGGATCTCTCCACACTGAATGTAACTGTCCTGATCAGGGTAGGCCCACCCTGAATGTAACTGTGCTGAACTGGACCTGACAACACTGACAGTAACTGTGCTTAACTGGACCTCTCCACATAAATGTAACCGTGCTAAACTGGACCTGCCCAGTCTGAATGCTACTATGTTGAACTGGACATGTCCACACTGAATGTAACTGTGCTGAACTGGACCTGTCCACACTGAATGTAACGGTGCTGACCTGGACCTGTCCACACTGAATGTAACTCTGCTGAAGTGGACATGTCCACACTGAATGTACCTGTGCTGACCTGGGCATGTCCACATTGAATGGCAATGTGCTGAACTGGACATGTCCTCACTGAATGTAACTGTGCTGAACTGGACCTGTCCACAACGAATTTAACCGTGCTGTTCTGGACCTGTCCACACTGAATGTAACTGTGCTGAACTGGAAATCCCCACATTGAATGGTACTGTGCTGAACCTGACATCTCCTCACTGAAATTAACTGTGCTGAACTGGACTTGCCCACACTGAATGTAACTGTGCTGAACTGGACATCTCCACATGAATGTAACTCTGCTGAACTGGATCTCTCCACACTGAATGTAACTGTCCTGATCTGGATAGGTCCACCCTGAATGTAACTGTGCTGAACTGGACCTGTCCACACTGTATTTAACTGTGCTGAACTGGACATGTCCACACTGAATGCTACCGTGCTGAACTGGACCTGTCCCCACTGAATGTAACTGTGCTGAACTGGACTTTCCAAACTGAATGTAACTGTGCTGCACTGGACCTGTCCACACCGACTATAACTGTGCTGGACTGGACATGTCCACACTGAATGTAACTGTGCTGATCTGGACATGTCCACACTGAATGTAACTGTGCTGAACTGGACATGTCAACACTGAATGTCAACCATGCTGAACTGGGCAGGGCCACACTGAATGTAACTGTGCTGAACTGGACATGTCAACACTGAATGTCAACCATGCTGAACTGGGCAGGGCCACACTGAATGTAACAGTGCTGAACTGTACCTGTCCACACTGAATATAACTGTGATGTACTGGACATGTCCGCACTGAATTTAACTCTGCTGAACTAGATCTCCCCACACTAAATGTAACCTTGCTGAACTGGAGCTGTCCAGTCTGAATGTTACTATGCCGAACTGGACCTGTCCACACTAAACATAACTTTGCTGATCTGGATATCCCCTCACTGAATGTAACTGTGCTGAACTGGGCATGTCCACCCTGCATGTAAATGTGCTGAGCTGGACCTGACCACATTAAAAGCAACTCTGCTGACCATGTCCTCTCCACACTTTATATAACTGTGCTAAAATGGACCTGTCCACACTGAATGTAACGGTGGTGAACTGGACGTGACCACACTGAAGGTAACTTTGCTGACCTGGACCCGGCCCCACTTAATGAAACTGTGCTGAACTGGATCTGTCCTCACTGAATATATCTGTGCTGAACTGGACGTGACCACACTGAAGGTAACTTTGCTGACCTGGACCCGGCCTCACTTAATGAAACTGTGCTGAACTGGACATGTCCATATTGAATGTAACAGTGCTGAACTGTACCTGTGCACACTGAATATAACTGTGATGTACTGGACATGTCTGCACTGAAATTAACTCTGCTGAACTAGATCTCCCCACACTAAATGTAATCTTGCTGAACTGGAGCTGTCCAGTCTGAATGTTACTATGCTGAACTGGACCTGTCCACACTAAACATAACTTTGCTGATCTGGATATCTCCTCACTGAATGTAACTGTGCTGAACTGGACATATCCACCATGCATGTAACTGTGCTGAACTGGACCTGACCACACTAACAGCAACTCTGCTGACCATGTCCTCTCCACACTTTATATAACTGTGCTAAAATGGACCTTTCCACACTGAATGTAACTGTGCTGAACTGGACATGTGCACACTGAATGTAACCCTGCTGAACTGTACCTGTCCATACTGAATGTAAGTGTGCTGAACTGGACCTGTCCACAATGAATGTAACTTTGCTTTCCTGGACCTGTCCACACTGAATGTAACTGTGTTAGCTGGACCTGTGCACATTGAATGTAACTGTGCTGAACTGGACCTGTCCCCACTGAAATTAACTGTGCTGAACTGGACTTGTCCACACTGAATGTAACTGCTGAAATGGACCTGTACAAACTGAATGTAACATTGCTGCAATTGACCTGTCCACACTGAATGTAACTGTGCTGAACTGGAACTGTCCTAACTGAATGTTACTTTGCAGAACTGGACCTTTCCACAATGACTTTAACAGTGCTGGACTGGACTTATCCACACTGAATGATAATGTACTGAACTGGACATGTCCAAACTGAATGTAACTGTGCTGAAATGGACCTGTGCTCACTGAATGTAACTGTGCTGAACTGGACCTGTCCACACTGAATGTATCTGTGCTGAACTGGATATATCCACACTGAATGTAACTGTGCTGAACTGGACATGCACATACTGAATGTAACCTTGCTGGCCTTCACCTGTCCCCACTGAAATTATATTTGCTTCACTGGACCAGTCCACACTGAATGTTACTGTGCTGGACTTTACCTGGCCACACTGAATGCAAGTCTGCTGAACTGGACATGTCCTCACTGAATGTAACTCGGCTGAACTGAATGTCTTGACACTGAATGTAACTGTGCTGGACTGGACATGTCCGCACTGAATTTAACCGTGCTGAACTGGTCATGTCCACAATTAATGCAACTGTTATGAACTGGTTATGTCCACACTGAATGTAACTGTGCTGAACTGGACCTGGACACACTGAATGTAACTGTGCTGAAATGGACCTGTCCACGCTGAATGTAACTGTGCTGTACTGGGCATGTTCACACTGAATGTAAATCTGCTGAACTGGAACTGTCCATACTGAATGTAACTGTGCTGAGCTGGACCTGACAACACTGACAGTAACTGTGCTTAACGGAACCTCTCCACATACATGTAACCGTGCTAAACTGGACCTGTCCAGTCTGAATGCTACTATGCTGAACTGGACATGTCCACACTGAATGCAACTGTGCTGAACTGGACCTGTCCAAACTGAATGTAACGGTGCTGACCTGGACCTGTCCACACTGAATGTAACTCTGCTGAACTGGACATGTCCACACTGAATGTACCTGTGCTGAACTGGACATGTCCTCACTGAATGTAACTGTGCTGAACTGGACCTGTCCACAACGAATTTAACTGTGCTGATCTGGATCTGTCCACAACGAATCTAACTGTGCTGAACTGGAAATCCCCACATTGAATGGTACTGTGCAGAACCTGACATCTCCTCACTGAAATTAACTGTGCTGAACTGGACTTGCCCACACTGAATGTAACTTTGCTGAACTGGACATCTCCACATGAATGTAACTCTGCTGAACTGGATCTCTCCACACTGAATGTAACTGTCCTGATCAGGGTAGGCCCACCCTGAATGTAACTGTGCTGAACTGGACCTGACAACACTGACAGTAACTGTGCTTAACTGGACCTCTCCACATAAATGTAACCGTGCTAAACTGGACCTGCCCAGTCTGAATGCTACTATGTTGAACTGGACATGTCCACACTGAATGTAACTGTGCTGAACTGGACCTGTCCACACTGAATGTAACGGTGCTGACCTGGACCTGTCCACACTGAATGTAACTCTGCTGAAGTGGACATGTCCACACTGAATGTACCTGTGCTGACCTGGGCATGTCCACATTGAATGGCAATGTGCTGAACTGGACATGTCCTCACTGAATGTAACTGTGCTGAACTGGACCTGTCCACAACGAATTTAACCGTGCTGTTCTGGACCTGTCCACACTGAATGTAACGGTGCTGACCTGGACATGTCCACACTGAATGTAACTCTGCTGAACTGGACATGTCCACACTGAATGTACCTGTGCTGAACTGGGCATGTCCACATTGAATGGAAATGTGCTGAACTGGACATGTCCTCACTGAATGTAACTGTGCTGAACTGGACCTGTCCACAACGAATTTAACTGTGCTGATCTGGATCTGTCCACACTGAATGTAACTGGGCTTAGCTAGACCTGTCCACACTGAATCTAACTGTGCTGAACTGGAAATCCCCACATTGAATGGTACTGTGCAGAACCTGACATCTCCTCACTGAAATTAACTGTGCTGAACTGGACTTGCCCACACTGAATGTAACTTTGCTGAACTGGACATCTCCACATGAATGTAACTCTGCTGAACTGGATCTCTCCATACTGAATGTAACTGTCCTGATCAGGGTAGGTCCACCCTGAATGTAACTGTGCTGAACTGGACCTGACAACACTGACAGTAACTGTGCTTAACTGGACCTCTCCACATAAATGTAACCGTGCTAAACTGGACCTGCCCAGTCTGAATGCTACTATGTTGAACTGGACATGTCCACACTGAATGTAACTGTGCTGAACTGGACCTGTCCACACTGAATGTAACGGTGCTGACCTGGACCTGTCCACACTGAATGTAACTCTGCTGAAGTGGACATGTCCACACTGAATGTACCTGTGCTGACCTGGGCATGTCCACATTGAATGGCAATGTGCTGAACTGGACCTGTCCTCACTGAATGTAACTGTGCTGAACTGGACCTGTCCACAACGAATTTAACCGTGCTGTTCTGGACCTGTCCACACTGAATGTAACTGTGCTGAACTGGACCTGTCCACACTGAATGTAACGGTGCTGACCTGGACCTGTCCACACTGAATGTAACTCTGCTGAAGTGGACATGTCCACACTGAATGTACCTGTGCTGACCTGGGCATGTCCACATTGAATGGCAATGTGCTGAACTGGACATGTCCTCACTGAATGTAACTGTGCTGAACTGGACCTGTCCACAACGAATTTAACCGTGCTGTTCTGGACCTGTCCACACTGAATGTAACTGTGCTGAACTGGAAATCCCCACATTGAATGGTACTGTGCTGAATCTGACATCTCCTCACTGAAATTAACTGTGCTGAACTGGACTTGCCCACACTGAATGTAACTGTGCTGAACTGGACATCTCCACATGAATGTAACTCTGCTGAACTGGATCTCTCCACACTGAATGTAACTGTCCTGATCTGGATAGGTCCACCCTGAATGTAACTGTGCTGAACTGGACCTGTCCACACTGTATTTAACTGTGCTGAACTGGACATGTCCACACTGAATGCTACCGTGCTGAACTGGACCTGTCCCCACTGAATGTAACTGTGCTGAACTGGACTTTCCAAACTGAATGTAACTGTGCTGCACTGGACCTGTCCACACCGACTATAACTGTGCTGGACTGGACATGTCCACACTGAATGTAACTGTGCTGATCTGGACATGACCACACTGAATGTAACTGTGCTGAACTGGACATGTCAACACTGAATGTCAACCATGCTGAACTGGGCAGGGCCACACTGAATCAAACCATGCTTAACTGGACATGTCCACACTGAATGTATCTGTGCTGAACTGGACCGTTCCACACTGTATGTAACTGTGCTGAACGGGACCTGTCCACACTGAATGTAACTGTGCTGAACGTGACGTGTCCACACTGAATGTAACCGTGCTGATCTGGAGCTGCCCACACTGAATGTAACTCTGCTGTACAGAGCCTGTCCAAACTGAATGTAACCTTTCTGAACTGGACCTGTCCACACTGATTGTAACCATTCTGAACTGATGTTGTACACACTGAATTTAACTCTCCTGTACTTAAGTTGTCCACACTGACTACTCAGACAATTGGTTAAAGTGGGTGTTCACTCTCTGTGGATTATGAAGATAGTTGCACGTGACCGGATGGAGCTGGATAATGAATAGGAGCCAGAACCTGGCCGTATTTTCCGGCTGCAGGACTAGAGTTTCTCTGGTCAATTATAAATTGTGCTGAGATCATTTAACTCAACATTAAGGGAGTAAAGCCCGTGAAGTCCTCCTGTACAAGGCTCATTCTCACCATGACAACCACTGATTCAGCGGTTATTTTACTTCTGAAGAAATTTAACAGGGATCATACTGTAATCTCTGGATATTTCACTTCAGAGCCGGGTCAGAGTTATTTAAAGATATTCCATTCTGTCAAAACATAAACACCATCCTGGCAATGGTTGCACTAATCTGTTTGTTTCAATTAGTGTAATTAATATAAAAGATCAAGCCATCTAATTATCTCCCTGGAGCCTGACATCGGCTATTAATGTGACAATCTCTGAGTGCAGTGCAGAGCGCGCTCAGAGCTTCTGACAGAAATGCACGCGATACCAAAAGGTCTGGTGTTTGCCATTTATTATCCCGTCATTGCAGCTATCGGCGTTCCAGGTAAAGTATTGGAGTTAGTAACTAATTATGGGTATTATTGGTTAACTGTATCACTGCTCCGATTTACCAGGAATGCTTCTCCCCTTTAACTGTATAATTTCCGCTGATTCATGGTATATTTTATCCCCTTTAATGGAACCATTGCTCCCCTTTGAGGGTATAATTCCTCCCACTTTACCGCAATCATTTCTTCCCTTTCTCGGCATCATTTCTCCCCTTTAATTTAATCAGTATCTAATTTGAGTGCCTGATTCGGCAACATGTGTTTTAATGTGTTTTCCACAGAGCCGCCTCTTCAGCGGTACCAGTCTATTTGCTCCGAGTGATGTTGTAATGAAATTCAACAGTATATGTCGCTGCACTGTGAGTGTTATCACTCTGTTATATCTGTGTACATGTATTTCCTATTGTGTTATTGGTATAGATTCCCATAAAGGTCAAGGGTGGGACCAACAAGCCCAGGGAGCCTTGGATGTCAAGGGATATACGAGAATGGATTAGGAAAAAAAGGGGGGCTTTTGGCAGGTACAAAGAACTAAAGACAGAGGAAGCCCCAGAGCAGTATAAAAAGTGCAGGGGGATATTTAAAAAAGAAATTAGGAGAGCGAGGAGAGGCCATGAAATAATGCTGGCGAGCAAAATAAAGGAAAATCCTAAGGTGTTTTATAAGGATATTAAGGGCAAGAGGATAACTAGGGAAAGAGTAGGGCCCATTAGGGACCAAAGTGGCAAAATGTGTGTAGAGCCAGAGGATGTAGGTGGGGTTTGAAATGATTTTTTGCATCTGTGTTCACTATGGAGAAGGACGATGTGGACATAGAAATCGGGCAGGGGGACTGTGATATACTTGAACATATTAGCATCGAGAGGGAGGAGGTACTAGCGGTTTTAGCAGGCTTAAAAGTGGATAAATCCCCAGGCCCGAACGAGATGCATCCCTGGCTACTATGTGAGGCAAAGGAGGAGATTGCAGGGGCTCTGACACAAATTTTCATAACATCTCTGGCCACAGGGGATGTGCCAGATGTCTGGAGAACAGCTAACTTAGTACCATTATTCAAGAAGGGTAGTAGGGATACACCAGGGAATTACAGGCCAGTGAGCCTAACATCAGTGGTAGGGAAATTATTGGAAAAATTCTGAGAGACAGAATTAATCTCCACTTGGAGAGGCAGGGATTAAGTAGGGATAGCCAGCATGGCTTTGTCAAGGGAAGATCATGTCTGACCAATTTGATTGAATTTTTCGAGGGGGTGACTAGGTGTGTGTATGAGGGTAGTGCAGTGGATGTGGTTTACATGGACTTCAGTAAGGCTTTTGATAAAGTCCCGCATAGGAGACTGGTCAGGAAGGTAAGAGCCCATTGGATCCAGGGTGCCTTGGCACATTGGATCCAAAACTGGCTTAGTGGCAGAAGGCAGAGGGTGATGGTGGAAGGTTGTTTTTGTGACTGGAAGCCTGTGTCCAGTGGGGTACCACAGGGATCGGTGCTGGGTCACTTGCTGTTTGTGGTCTACATTAATGATTTGGATGTGAATGTAAAAGGTATGATCAGTAAGTTCGAAGATGACACGATAATTGGTAGGGTGGTCAATAGCGAGGCGGGAAGCCTCAGGCTACAGGACGATATAGATGGGTTGGTCAGATGGGCGGAACAGTGGCAAATGGAATTTAACCCTGAAAAGTGTGAGGTGATGCATTTTGGACGGACTAACAAGGCAAGGGAATACACAATGAATGGTAAGACCCTAGGAAAGACAGAGGATTAGAGGGACCTTGGTGTGCATGTACATAGATCCCTGAAGTCAGCTGAACAGGTGGATAAGGTGGTTAAAAAGGCATATGGGACACTTGCCTTCATTAGCCGATGCATAGAATATAAGAGCAGGGAGGTTTTGATGGAGCTATACAAAACGCCGGTAAGGCCACAGCTGGAGTACTGTGTGCAGTTCTGGTCACCACACAATAGGAAGGATGTGATTGCTTTGGAGAGGGTGCAGAGGAGATTTACCAGGATGTTACCTGGGCTGGAGCGCTTCAGCTATGAAGAAAGACTGGACAGGCTGGGGTTGTTTTCCTTGGAACAGAGAAGGCTGAGGGGGGACCTGATTGAGGTATACAAAATTATGAGGGGCATAGATAGGGTGGATAGAAAGGAACGTTTCCCCTTAGTAGAGGGGTCAATAACAAGGGGGCATAGATTCAAGGTAAGGGGCAGGAGGTTTACAGGGGATTTGAGGAAAAACTTTTTCACCCAGGGGGTGGTTGGAATCTGCAACTCACTGCCTGAAAGGGTGGTAGAGGCAGGAAACCTCACAACATTCAAGAAGCATTTGGATGAGCACTTGAAATGCCATAGCATACAAGGCTACCGACCAAATGCTGGAAAATGGGATTAGATTAGACAGGGCTTGATGGCTGGCATGGACACGATGGGCCGAAGGGCCTCTTCTGTGCTGTATAACTCTATGACTCTATTTCACTGTGAGTGGTATCACACCACTATAACTGTGTACATGTATTTACTATTGTGTTATTGGTATTTATCTGAGAGTGGTATTATCACACTGTTATAACTTTGTCCATGTATTTCCTATTGTATTTCTGTGTGAGTGGTATTATCATCACTATTATATTTATGTACGTATATTTCCTATTGTGTTACTGATCTTTCTCTGTGAGTGGTATTATCACACTATTACAACTATGTACATATATTTCCTATTGTTTTATTGGTATATCACTGTGAGTGGTATTATCACACTATTATAACTGTGTGCATGTATTTCCTATTGTATTATTGGTATTTCTCTGTGAGTGGTAATATCATCACTATTATAACTCTGTACATATATTTCCTATTGTGTTACTGGTCTTTCACTGTGTGTGTTATTATCACACTATTGCAACTGTGTGCATATATTTCCTATTCTGTTATTAGTACTTCACACTGAATGGTATTATCACACTGTTATAAAGTTGTGGATACATGTACTTCTACTTCTTGCAATTTAGTATACTGTATTCGCTGGTCACGATGCGGTCTCCTCTACATTGGACAGATGAAATGCAGATCGGGTGTACGCTTTGCTGAACACCTCCGTTCAATCCGAAAGCTTGACCCTGAGCTTCCGGTCGCTTGTCAGTTTAATTCTCCATTCCTCTCCAGCTCTGACCTCTCTGTCCTCGGACTCTTACACGGTGCTAATAATGCTCAATGGAAACTCAAGAAACAACACCTCAGCTTTCGAATAGGCATTTTCCAGACTCAAAATTGAGTTCAACGATTTCAGATCATAACAACTGCTCCCATTTTTCTGACAGCAGGTGTTGGTAATGAGTCTGCCATTGCCATTTACACCTCCTCTAGACCCATCTTTGGTTTCATCACTTGTCCCATTAACACCACCTTTTTGTTTTGCACCATCATCAATTTTTTCATTTACCCACTCCTGTCTTCTATCAATTCACTGACCTTCCCTTCAGTTCTTTCCTCCCCCGCCCCCTTTCCCTGCCTTTGCACTTGCATCTCTAACTTTATCCAGTTCCGACAAAAGTCCATCGACCTGAAATTGTAATTCTGTTTCTCTGTCCACAGAGGCTGCCTAACCTGCTGAGTATTTCCAGCACTTTCAGTTTTTATTTCAGATTTCCAGCATCCTCAGTATTTTGCTTTTGTACATATATTTCCGATTGTGTTATTGGTGCTGTACTGGGAGCCGTATTATCAACAACAACAACCTGCATTTATATAGCGCCTTTAGCGCAGTAAAATGTGTCACAGCAGCGTTATCAAACAAAATTTCACACTGATCCACATAAGGAGATACTCGCACAGCAAAAGCTTGGGAAATAGTTAAGTTTTAAGGATCGTTTTAAAGAAGGAGATAGAGGGAAATCCCTCAGAGTGATGTAGGGTTGTGAGATTACAGAGATAGAGAGGAGCGAAGCTCTGGAGACATTTGCAAATGAGGATGAGAATTTTAAATTCGAGGTGTTGCTGGACCGGGAGCCAATGGAGGTCAGCGAGCACAGGGGTGATTGGCGAACGGTTGGCGCGAGTTAGGATGTGGGCAGTGGAGAATTGGATGAGCTCAAGTTTATGGAGGGTGGAAGGTGGGATGTCGGCCAGGAGAGCATTGGAATAGTCAACTCTAGAAGTAACAAAGGCATGGATGAGGGTTTCAACACATTATGAGCTGAGGCAGGGGTGGAGACGGTTATGTTATGGAGGTGGAAATAGTCGGCCTTGGTTTTGGAGTGAATATGTGTTTGGATGCGCAATTTTTGTCAAATAGGATGCCAATGTTGCGAACTGTTTGGTTCAGCTTCAGCCTATTGCCAGCGAGAGGGATGGAGTTGGTGGCTCGTGATTCGATTTGTGCTGATGACCAAAGGCAAGGGGGGAGAAATTGGGTTGAGCCGCAAACGGGGTCCAAGCTCGCCTGGGCACCAGATTTTGCGCTGCGATCAGAGCAGCAGCGATTGTCGGAAATTCAGCTTGAGCACCCCAAGAGGGACACGGGGCGAGGCTCGAGGTGCTCCGCGTCCCTCTTAGGGCGCTGAAACTGAATATCGCAGCGCAATGTGCCACAGCACCACACGCTGCGGCATGGTGTGCTGCGGTACTGCAGGCCTTCCTCCCATTCTTAAGGGGAAGGGGCCTGCACCAGCGCGATGAGCGATCGCGAGTGCCGGCAAAAGAGCCCAGCACCGAGGAGAAGTGCCGGGCTCTCGGAAAACAGCTGGCAATGCCGCGGGGGGAGAACAGAAGGCTGGGGATGGAGGTGCTGGCAGGCGGCCGCTGAATAAAACGGCCGCCCCGCAGCTCCACCTTAATTTGCGCCACTGCCACCACAGGAAGGCCCTGTGAACTGGGCGTGATTAGTGAGCGGCGCTACAGAGGCGGTCGCTGCCAAATATCGTGATTGGGGCGGTAGCGGGGCGCTGCGCACACCGATGATATCATCGGTGGTGGCGCAGCGCAAGAGGCTAACGTCGCCATTAGTGCCCCAGCTAAATATCGCGGGAGGCATGGCCAGTGGCGCTAAAGCCACTGAGTGCCATCTTTAGGCGCTAACTGGTGGCGCAGCCCACCAAATTTCTCCCCCAATGGCTTTATTCTACCCAATATTTAGTTGGAGGAAGTTTCTGCTCATTCAGTACTGGATGTAGGACAAACAGTGTGACAAATCAGAGACAGTGGAGGGTTCGAGAAAGTTCATGGTGTGGTAGAGCTGAGTGTCGACCACATGGACGTGGAACCTGATGCTGTATTTTCGAATGATACCACAGAGGGGCAGCATGTCGATGAGAAATAGGAGGGTGCAAGGATAGATCCATCAGGAATTCCAGGAGGTAATGTTGCAGAGTGGCAAGAAAAGCCATTGCAGGTGATTCTCTGTCTACACGAGTAGTCTCACCCAGCTGGACTATGGAGGAGAGGCGTCAGAGAGAGTAGTGTGGTCAACTGTGTCAAAGGCTGCAGATATTTCGAGAAGGATGAGGAAGGATTGTTTACCATGGCCACAGACACATAGGCCTAGAAATTCAGTTAGGGGCGCCCAGCTCGCCAGGGCGCCAGAATTACCGCTGCGCGCGGAGCCACTTGCGCCAGTGGGATATTCAGTTTCAGCGCCCCAAGTGGAAGCCGGCCGCTAAACAAGGGTTTCGGTGCCCCGCTTGGGGCGCTGAAACTGAATATCGGCGTGCAAAGTGCCGCAGCGCCACCCGCTGCGGCACGGCAGCCTGCGGTACTGCAGGCCTTCCTCTCACTCTTAAGGGGGAGGTGCCTGCAACAGCGCGATCCCCGCTTGCGAGTGCCGGCAAATGAGCCCGGCACCAAGGAGAAGTGCCGGGCTCTCTGGAAACAGCCGGCAGTGCCGCGGGGGGGGGTGTAGGAGGCCGGGGACGGAGGTGCGGGCAGGCGGCCGCCGGAAAAGCAGCCGGCCGCACCTCCACCTTAACTCGCCCCACTACCGGCACAGGTAGGCCCCTGTGTACCGGTCGCTGTTTGCGGCCGGCGCGGCGGAGGCGGCAGCAACCAAATATGGCCAGCGGGGCGATAGCGGGGCGCTGCGCACACCGATGACGTCATCGGTGGCGGCGCAGCGCTACAGGCTAACGCCGCCATTAGCGCCCCGCTAAATATCGCGGTAGGTTTGGACAGTGGCGCAAAAGCCCTCTTTGGGCACAAACTGGTGGCGCAGGCCACTGAATTTCTAGGCCATAATATATAATTTGTGAATCTGATAAGAGCTGTTTCAGCGCCATTATAATGGGGTGCATATAATTCCTATAGTATTATTTTTATTTTACTGTAGGCACCAATCACCAGGAGCAGGGGTCTGAGTCATCACTTGTAAATTGGGTGAGGCTCCTAGTGTATAAAAGTAAACATTTCTGCAGAGCACTGAGCGGGTTAAATGGAGTGGACTTGAACAGAGTGATTTTTGGGGGAATTTGGAAAGAGTGCGAATTTGGAGGAGAGGGGGAAGGTGGTTTTTTGCCTACAATATTTGTAGTGCTTTGTGTTATATGTAGATACTTAATTTCAGCACCCAAAATTTCATATAGATCAAGTAATTGTCAATAAACTACACTGTAAACTAAGTTACCTAAATAAAAATGTAATTACATTTAACTGAGTAAAACAATGTCATATAGGGATGGCAGTGCAGGTAGTGTGCCGCAACTGAAGCATGTGGGAGTTTGCAGTGAGCATTGTGCTCCCAGACAAACAGATTTACAATAAGTGCCTTCATCTTGAGGAACTCCAGCTCAGAGATTTTGAGCTGGAGTCTCAGGTGCAGACATTGTGGGGCATCAGGGATGGGTAGAGATACCTGGACACTTTGATCCAGGAGGCAGTCACAAACCTTAAACCTGGCTGGGAGCAGTGTCCTGGTGAACTGAATAACTCGGGCAGTAGACAGGGCTTTAGAATAATGTAGTGGTACAGGTCTGGTTAGTGGTCAGGGACAGGAGGGTGTACCTGCAACAAAGGCAGGTAAGAGGACCCTAGGTGCAGTGCAGGATGAGCCTCAGCCTTTGCCCTTGGCCAACAGTTACGAGGTCCATGCTGCCTGTGTGGTTGAGGGAAAAACCTGAAGGATGGATAAATAAGCTAACCATGACAACATGGTGCAGGGGGCCATTCAAGTCAGTGGAGTAAAATGGAATGTAGTTGTGGTAGGCAATGGTAGAGCCAAGTGGTTAGATACTGTTCTCTGCAGCCACGACCAAGAGTTTCGATGGTTCTGTTGGTTTAATGACATCTCCTCACGGCTGGAGAATAACCTGGAGTGGGAGGGGGAGGATCACAGAATCACAGAAACCCCACAGTGCAGATAGAGGCCATTTCGGCCCATCGAGCCTGCACCGACACATATCCCACCCGATCCCCGTAACCCCTACACCAACACATATCCCACCCTATCCTTGTAACCCCATGTATTTAATCCCCCTAACACTAAGGGTCAATTTATCATAGCCAATCAACCTAACCCGTACATCTTTGGACTGTGGGAGGAAACCGGAGCACCCGGAGAAAACCCACGCAAACACAGGGAGAATGTGCAAACTCCACACAGACAGTCACCCGAGGCCGGATTCGACCCGGGTCTCTGGTGCTGTGAGGCAACAGTGCTAACCACTATGCCACCGTGCTCCTCAAACACTCTCAGCAGAAACTCATTTCTAGTTCTACATATGTCATTGTTTCCTACGTGGACCACTATGCCAGTTGTCGTGGTCCACGTTGGAAACAATGACATATGTAGAACTAGAAATGAGTTTCTGCTGAGAGTGTTTGAGGAGCTAGGATTCAAATTACAAAGCAGCATCTCAAAGATAATAATCTCTAGATTGTTTCCTGAACCACGTGCAAATTGGCATAGGGAAAAACAGATTAGAGGTTTAAATGCGTGGCTCAAAGAATGGTGTGGGAGGTAGGGGTTTCGGTTCATTGGGCACTGGCACCAGTACTGGGGAAAGTGGGAGCTGTTCCGTTGGGACAGGCTCTCTTTAAACCTGGCTGGGAGCAGTGTCCCGGTGAACTGAATAACTCGGGCAGTAGACAGGGCTTTAGAATAATGAAGTGGGGGGTGGAGGATTCAGGAAGGAGTAAATTTAAAAGCAGCGAGATAAATATCACGTTTCTAGAACAGAGGAGAGATCTGTGTAAAAATAAGCAGCAAGTGTCAGGAAGGGACAGAGAGAGTAACAAAGGAGATGGGGCAACAGTGATTAAAGTGACATCAGGGAACAATAGAAATAAATCGAAGCTAAAGGCACTACATCTGAAGGCGCAAAGCATTCACAACAAAATAAATGAATTAATAGTGCCAACAGAAATTGACAGGTTTGATCTAATAGCCATTACAGAGACGTTGTTGCAAAGTGGCCAAGGTTGGGAACTTAACATTTAGAAGAGATGGGCAAAATGTAAAAGGAGGAGGGGTAGCCCTGATAATAAAGGATGGGTTAAAGACAGTAGAGCGAAAGAAGCTTAGTTCTGAAAATCGAGAAGTATAATTAGTTTGGCTGGTGCTACGAAACAGCAAGGAGCAGAAAACAGTGGTGGGAGATGTTTATAGGCCCCCAAACACTAGTTGTAGGGCAGAGTGTAAATACAGAAATTAGTAGCACATGTACCAAGGGTAAGACAGTGATCATGGGGGACTTTAATCTACATATAGACTGGGCAAACCAAGTTTGCAATAATAGTGTGGAGGACGAATTCATGCAATGTATGCAAGATAGTTTTCTAGATCAGTATGTTGAGAAACCAACTAGGGAACAGGTTATTTTAGATCTAGTAATGAGAAAGGGTTAATTAATAACTTTGCAGTAAAGGGAGCTTTAGGGAAGAGTGACTATAATATGATAGAATTTTATATTGAGTTTGAAAGTGATTTAGTTCAATCCGAAACTAGGGTCTTAAATCTAAACAAAGGAAACTACGTAGGCATGAGGGGCGAGTTGGCTAAGTTAGATTGGGAAACTGTATTAAAAGATATGGCGATAGATATGCAATGGTTAGCATTTTTTTTAAATTACAAAAGTTACAACAAATATACATTACTTTAAGGCACAAAAACCCCAAAGGAAAAGTGGTCCAACCGTGGCAAAGAAGAGAAGTTAAAGATAGCATTAGATCAAAGGAAGAGGTTTATAATGTTGCCAAAAGAACAGCAAGCCTGAGGATTGAGAGGATTTTAGAATTCAGCAAAGGAGCAGCAAAAAATTGATAAAGAAATGGAAAATAGAATATGAGAGTTAACTAGCAAGACACATAAAAACAGACTGTGAAAGCTTCTATGGGTATGGAAAAGGAAAAGATTAGTGAAAATAAATGTGGGTCCTTTACATGCTGAGACAGGAAAAATTATAATGGGAAATAAGGAAATGGCAGAAAAAGTAAACAAATACTTTGTATCTGTCTTCACGGAAGAAGACACAAAAAACTTCCCGGAAACAGTGGAGACCAAGGATCTAGTGAGAATGAGGAACTGAAACAAATTAGTATCAGTAAAAAAAAATGATACTGGAGAAATTAATGAGACTGAAAGCCAATAAATCCCTTCGACCTGATGGCATACGTCCTACGATTTTGAAAGATTTGGCTTTAGAGATAGTGGATGCATTGGTTGTCATTTTCCAAACTTCCGTTGACTCTAGAGCGGCTGCTGCGGATTGGAAGGTGGGAAATGTAACAGCACTATTTAAGAAAGGAGGGAGAGAGAAAACGGGGAACTACAGACCAGTTAGCCTGACATCAGTAGTAGGGAAAATGCTAGAATCTATTATTAAGGACGTGGTAACAGGGCAGTTAGAAAATAATAGGATTGGACAGAGTCAACACGGATTTAGGAAAGGGAAATCGGTTTTGACAAATCTGTTAGAGTTTTTTGAGGTTGTATCTAGCAGAATAGATAAGGGGATAAGTGGATGTGATGTATTTGTATTTTCAGAAGGCTTTCGAAAAGATGCCACACAAGAGATTATTAAACAAAATTAGGGCTCATGGGATTGGGGTAATATAATAGCATGGATTGAGAAATGGTTGACGGACAGAAAACAGAGAGTAGGAATAAATGGGTCATTTTCGGGTAGGCAGTGTAACGATCAAAAACATGTCATTCTATAGTGGACACTAGGTGGAGCCGTAGAGCTGTGTAGAGCTGTATATAGCTGTATGTGTTAAGACTACACTACCCAGCTGTATATATATTAAGACTACATTACCCATGAGGCTAGGCTACCCACAAGGCAGGAGTCAAGATGGAAGCCTCTACAAGGTGCTGTGCATGTCCACATGTGCTCAATAAAAGTAGCTAGCAAAAGCTAGCTGTGTTCATAATAAGAATGTCTATTTATTAATGAGCATAACAGACAGGTTGTAACTAGTGGGGTACAGCAATGATCAGTGCTTGGGACTCAGTTATTCACAATCTACATCAATGATTTGGATGAAGGGACCAAATGTAATATATCCAGGTTTGCTGATTATACAATGCTGGGTGGGAATGTAAGTTGTCAGGAGGATGCAAGGAGGCATAAAGGGGATATAGACAGGCTAAGTGAGAGGGCAAGGACATGCCAAATGCAATATATTGTGGAGAAATGTGAAGTTATCCATTTTGGTAGGAAAAATAGAAAAGCAGAGTATCTTTTATTGGTTAGACATTTCCAAATGGTGGTGCTCAGAGGAACATGAGTGTCTTTGTACAGGAATCACTGAAAGTTAACATGCTGGTACAGCAAGCAATTAGGGAAGCAAATGGTGTGTTGGCCTTTATTACAAGAGGATTTGAGTATAAGAGTAACGATGTCTTATTGAAATTAAACAGGGCCCGGTAAGACCACACCTGGAGTATTGTGTAAAGTTTTGGTCTCCTTACCTAAGGAAGGATATACTTACCATAGAGGCAGTGCAACGAAGGTTCACCAGACTGATTCCTGGGATAGGGGGATTGTCCTATGATGAGAGATTTAGTAGACTAGGCCTATATTCTCTAGAGTTTAGAAGAATGAGAGGTGAACTCATTGAAACATACAAAATCCTACAGGATATGACAGGGTAGATGCAGGGAGGATGATTCCCCTGGCTGGGGAGTTTAGAACCAGAGGGCACAGTCTCAGAATAAGGGATCGGCCATTTAGGACTGAGAGGAGGAGACACTTCTTCACTCAATGGGTGGTGAATCTTTGAAATTCTCTACCCCGGAGGGCTGTGGAGGCTCAGTCCTTGAGTACATTCAAGATCGAGATCGATAGATTTTTGAATATTAAGGGATATGGGGATAGTGCAGGAAAGTGCAGATGAAGTAGAAGATCACCCATGATTTATCTGAATGGTGGAGCAGGCTCAAAGGGCTAAATGGCCTATTGCTGCGCCTTGTTATTATTTTTATGTTAATGGCCCAGAAATTCGGGTCGGAGGCTTCCGACCAGCACTTAACTAGCGCGCCGGCCGTTCAGCTGTGGGATCGCGTGGTATTCCGATCCTGGGCCTGCTCCAACTGCCAGCGCACAGTGCTTTCATATCCCAGGGGCGCAGTTAGATCGATGCGTCCCCTGGGATCACATGGGCCATGGAGAGCCAATGGTAGCAGGGAATGCCCATTCATAAAATTGACAGGAAGAGCTGTCAAAACTATTAATACTATAAGCCTTAAAACATCACTAAAGCTTCAAATACATTTTTTTTAAATCACATTTTTAAAGTAACTATAAATTACATAAATAACTATTTTTAAACAATAATTTAAATTTTTGAAAACATTATTTACATTTTCTAACTTACCTTTCTTTAAAGTATTTAAAAATAATAAACCTGTGGAAAAAAAAATTAAATTTAAATTAATTCACCACTTACCTTGTTAAAAGCAGGCCTTGCATCTGCTTTTTACATATGTAACTCCTGGGGACTTACCCTCCATGAGAAACCGGGAAAAAAAATGTAAGTTCCAAGTGCACGCGCTGCCTCTCCGGTGCACGCATTTGACCTCTGAACCCCTTACTTTAAGGGAACGGAAGTTCCAGTTTCCCGCGCATGCGCAGTGCATGCACAAAACTGTCACTTCCATTGGGCCTGTGGGTAAGTACCCCAAGCGTACTCACCCATGGAGACCCGAATTTCTGGGACATTATGTTCTGACAGTTCGACAATGACCACTGCTGAGCCCGGGAGTTCCTTCTGCTCCTAACACCTGGCAATGTTCCGGACTGTTCACGTCTTCATGAATTGAGTGAAGCTGCATAACTGATGGCATGTCTCGTAATTGATTCTCAAAGTTTTAAGTTCAACATCCACTCTAAACCTTATTTTATTCGTTCATGGGATGTGGGCGTCGCTGTTATGCCAGAATTTATTGCCCATCCCTAATTGCCCTCGAGAAGGTGGTGGTGAGCCACCTTCTTGAACCGCTGCAGTTGTGTGGTGAAGGTGCTCCCACAGTACTGTTAGGGAGGGAGTTCCAGGATTTTGACCCAGCAACGATGCTGTGTGACTTGGAGGGGAACTTGGAGCTGTTGGTGTTCCCATGTGTCTGTGGCACTTGTCCTTCTAGGTGATAGAGTTTGTGGGTTTAGAAGCTTTGGCGAGTTTCTACATTGCATCTTGTAGATGGTACTCACTGCAGCCATCGTACGCCGATGCTGGAGGGAATGAATTTTCAAGGTGATGGATGGGGTGCTAATTAAGCGGGCTGCTTTGTCCTGGATGGTGTCGAGCTTCTTGAGTCTTGTTGGAGCTGCATACATCCTGGCAAGTGGAGAGCATTTGATCACACTCCTGACTTGTGCCTTGTAGATTGTGGAAAGGCTTTGGGGAGTCACTTGTCCCAGAATACCTAGCCTCTGACCTGCTCTGTTGCCACAGTATTTATGTGACTGTTCTAGCTAAGTTTTTGGTCAATGGTGACCCCCAGGGTATTGATGGTGGCGGATTCGGCGATGGTAATGCCATTGAATGTCAAGGAGCGGTGGTTAGGCTCTCTCTTGTTGGCGATTGTCATTGCCTGGTGCTTGTGTGATGTAAATTTTACTTACCACTTATCAGCCCAATCCTGAATGTCGTCCAGGCCTTGCTGTGTGCGGGCTTGGGCTGCTTCATTATCTGAGGAGCTGCGAATGGCACTGAACTCTGTGCAGTCATAAGCGAACATCTCCATTTCTGATCTTATGTTGGAGGGAAGGCCATTGATGAAGCAGCTGAAGGTGGTTGGGCCTAGGAAACTGCCATGAGGAACTCCTGCAGCGATGTGCTGGGACATTCAACCACCACAACCATCTTCCTTTGTGCTAGGTATGACTCCAGCCAGTGGAGAGTCCCCCCACCGATTTCCATTGACTTCAGTTTTACTAGGTCTCCTTGATGCCACACTCGGTCAAATGCTGCCTTGATTTCAAGGGCAGTCACTCTTACCTCACCTCTGGAATTCAGCTCCTTTGTCAATGTTTGGACCACAGCTGTAAGGAGGTCTGGAGCCGAATGGTTCTGGTGGAACCCAAACTGGGCATCAGTGAGCAGGTTATTGGTGAGCAAGTGCTGCTTGATTGCAGTGTCAATGACACAATCCATCACTGTGCTGATGATTGAGTGTAGAATGATGGGGTGGTAATTGGCCGGATTGCATTGTCCTGCTTTTTTGTGGACAGGACATACCTGGGCAGTTTTCCATATTGTCAGATAGGTGCCAGTGTTGTAGCATTAGTGATACAGCTTTGCCAGGGGCGTGGCTAGTTCTGGAGCACATGTCTTCAGCACGATAGCCGGGATGCTTTTGGGGCCCATAGCGTTTGCTGTATCCAGTGCGCTCAGCTGTTTCTTGATATTACGTGGAGTCAATCGAATTGGCTGAAAACTGGCTTTTGTGATGGTGGGGACCTCAGGAGTAGGCCGATATGAATCATCCACATGGCACATCTGGCTGAAGATGGTGGCAAACATTTCAGATTTGTCTTTTGCACTCACGGGCTGGGCTCCACCATCATTGAGGATGGGGATATTTATCCAGCCGCCTGCTCCCATTATTTGTTTAATGGCCCGCCACCATTCACGACTGCATGTGACAGGACTGCAGAGCTTTGATCTGATCCGTTGATTGTGGGAGCTCTGTCTATAGCATGCTGCTTTCACTTTTCAGCATGCATGTAGTCCTGTGTTGCAGCTTCCCCAGGTTGGCATCGCATTTTAGGCACCCCTGGTGCTGTTCCTGGCATGCTCTTCTGCACTCCTTATTGAACTAGGGTTGGTCCCCTGACTTGATGGTAATGGTAGAGTGAGGATTATGCCAGGCCATGTGGTGGAATACAATTCTGCTGCTGATGGCCCACAGTGCCTCATGGATGCCCAGTTTTGATCTGCTAGATCTGTTCTGAATCTATCCCATTTAGCACTGTGGTAGTGCCACGCAACACGATGGAGGGTGTCTTCAGTGTGAAGGCGGGATTCGTTTCCGCAATGACTGTACAGTGGTCCCTGCTACCAATGCTGCCGTGGATAGTGGCATCTGCGACAGGTAAATTGGTGAGGACGAGGTCAAGAAATTATTTCCCTCATGTTGTTTCTCCCACCACCTATCGCAGGCCCAGACTGGCAGCTATATCCTTCAGGACTCGGCCAGCTCGGCCATTAGTGATGCTACCGAGCCATTCTTGGTGATGGACTTTGAAGTCCCCCACCTTTGCTACTCTTAGTGCTTCTTCCAAGTGGTGTTTAACATGGAGGAGTACTGATTCATCAGCTGACGGAGTGTGGTAGATGGTAATCAGCAGGAGGTGTCCATGCCCATGCTTGACCTGAATCCATGACCATGAGACGTCATGGGGTCCAAAGTCAATCTTGAGGACTCCCAGAACCAATCCTTAGCAACTGCATAACACTGTGCCGCCACCCCTGGTGGGTCTGTCCAGCTGGTGGGACAGGACATACCCAGGGATAATGATGAGGAGTTTGGGATATTGACTGAAAAGTGTGATTCTGTGAGTATGACTCGGTTAGATTAGTCTGCGGGACAGCTCTCCTAAGTTTGGCATAAGTATCCAGATGTTGCAGGGTTGACTGGGCTGGATTTGTCATTGTCATGTCCGTAGCAGGTGCTGCGACCGCTTTTATTCTTATTATTTTGTTTCGTAGCGGTTTGTTTACAACTGAGTGGCTTGCTAGGCCATTTCAGGGGGCAGTTAAGAGTCAATCACATTGCTTTGTGTCTCGAGCCACATATAGGCCAGACAAGGTAATAACAGCAAATTTCCTTCCCTAAAGGAAATTACAAAATTCCTGCCATTTTATTGTCACCTTTACTGATATTAGCTTTCTATTCCAGATTTATTTAATTAACTGAATTTGAATTCCCCAGCTGCCGTGCTGGGATTGGAACATTCTCTGGATTATTAGTCCAGGTCTCTGGATTATTAGTCCAGTACCATTACCACTACGCTTCCAGTCCCTTTCATTTATCCCGACAGTGCTGTGCAGTACTGAGCAAGTGCTGCATTGTAGGATGAGCCTGTCAACGAATGAGTCCTCATCCTCTACCAGTTCGAGTGGTTCCAATGGACACCGAAGATCTCAGGTGATTATCAGAAGAAGAGCTCGGAGTTTTCACTGTATTCTCACAACATCCCCTCCGCAAAGACAAAAATGCAACTTGTCCGTCCGCCCCTCGCTGTTTTGG
This sequence comes from Somniosus microcephalus, assembly GCF_052327205.1. Classification (NCBI taxonomy): domain Eukaryota; kingdom Metazoa; phylum Chordata; class Chondrichthyes; order Squaliformes; family Somniosidae; genus Somniosus; species Somniosus microcephalus. Next base: position 148,103,441 of record NC_140990.1, on the reverse strand, counting down.
AATCTTCTGGCACAAGGTGACTTCCAAAAGTGAATAATTTTACAGTAATTCGTCGGGTGATGGCGTATTGGGTCCTCCACAGAACCTAATCCATTTAAAATGTACTTTTTCCCATTTTCTTGTTGCTTTCCACTTTCATTGTCGGTTTCATATTTACCCTCGAAAATATCTTCTAATGCATTACTGATATGATACTTCTTTGTCTATTTAATGATCCCGCTTTGGTTTCAAGGTGTTTCCGATGCTCTCTTGTTCTCCATTAGGATTCATTATATTATTTTACATTCTGCTGTCATTGGCCTGGCTTATTTTAACCTGAAGAATTAATTTAAACACAGAAGCGATCTGTTTCCAACTCAGGATCACTTGTCAAAGCTGTAAATTTCACACAGATCCTGTCAAATGGATGATTTTGCTGCGAGTTGGGCCAGTAATTTTCCTGTTCTCGCTCTCACACACATTCACTTTCTCTCCCTCTATCTGACTCACATTCACTCTCTCTACCTCTCCCTCACACACATTCACTCTCTCCTCTTCTCTCTCACATGCATTCATTATCTCTGCCTCTCTCAGACACATTCACGCTCTCTCACTGTCTCACACACATTCACTCTCTCTCCCTCTCCCTCTCTCTCTTTCTGCCTCTCTCACACATTAGCACTCTCTCCCTCTCTCTCTCACACTCAATCACTCTCTCTCCCTCTCTCTCAAACTCATTCACTCTCTTTCCCTCTCTCTCAATTTCTCTCTCTCTCTCTGTTACAGCTAACTTGGCAGTGATTGTGATCCTGTCCCGAGGAAGGTGCGGTCTCTCCAGATGTGTCACTTACTACCTGGTGTCCATGGCGGGGACGGATCTCCTGGTCATTATCACCGCTGTGATATTAAACCGGATTGCTGTTATTTTTTTCCCATTCAGTTTCCTGTCCCTCACTCCGGTCTGTAGTCTCCGTGTTGCTCTAGTCCATGCAATCATAGACAGTGCTGTCTGGTTAACAGTCGCTTTCACCTTTGATCGATTTGTGGCCATTTGTTGCCAGAAGCTGAAAACAAAATATTGCACCGAGAAAATGGTGACGGTGGTTATAGGAACGGTCTGTGCCATAAGCTGCTTCAAAAATATCTGCTTATATTTTACATATGAACCTTTGTACACAATTAACAAAATACCCTGGTTCTGCAGCATAAAATTAATATATTATACCTCATCTGCATGGATCACATTTAACTGGATTCACATCATGTTAACCCCGTGTCTCCCATTCATTCTGATTTTGCTGCTCAATGCTCTGACCGTCAGACACATTCTAGCGGCCAATAGATCCCGCAGGAGACTCCGGGCCCACAGCAATGGAGAGAATCAGAGTGACCCAGAGATGGAGAGCCGGAGAAAGTCCATTGTTTTACTCTTCGCCATCTCGGGTAATTTCATCCTGTTACATGTGTTAGTACTGAGAACTTTCCTCGCTGTCCAGATTGTGAATGTTACTTATAATAACTCAGGTTCCAATTTCAATGAATCAACTTTTATTCTGGAGGAAATCGGAATTATGCTCCAGTTTTTGAGTTCCTGCATCAACCCATTTATTTATGCAGGGACCCAGAGTAAATTCAGAGAGGAGTTAAAGAATGGGGTGAAATATCCACTGAGTCTAATTGTAAAATTATTTAAATGATGAAAATAGTAGTAAAGTATAGCATGAATTGTAACTAATATTCCATGCTGTGCTATTCTTGTCCGTGTCAGACACGACCTCCCCTCCCAGATACACAGTCACTCACTCTAAGATCCTTATCCAATGTGAATTTAAGAATGTATGAGAAACACTGCATCAGCGCACAAAGCAGTGTTGTAACCTATTCTCAGTTAGTTTCCAGTTCTATTGTCGGTGCTGACTCAGGCCTGGTACATTCCCACCAGCCCGAGGGCCCGGGGCTATCTGTACATTCATGTGGAGTCCGACCTCTGATCTGTGATTGGATATCAAGTTTAACTATTTATTGAAGGGACCCAATATCCCTCCCGGGAATGGTTTGGATCTTAAGGGTCGGATACGCTCTGAAATGGAAGCTCGCGCTGTCCCCACGCATTGTTCTCCGCTCACTGGGCCCCGTCACACAGCTGCACTCCTGTGTCCATAAACACAGGAACAGAGGAATTGCTGGAGGATAAAGTCAACCGATCATTCAGGTCACTTTCTGCTATTGTCAGTGGCCAATTGAGACATCACCCCCATTGTCAGTAAACAGAAGAAAATTAAGCTAGCGAACTTTGTAAAGGGGCACAAACAATAATCATAAAAATCATACAAATAGTAAAGTTATCAAATTAAATGAGAATGTTATCTTCACTTTCGTTTATGCACCCCAGTCTAGTTCACTTCCTACCATCCTGGTAGACCCCCGATACAATGATAATGGAGTTTTTTGACTAATCACAGCGATCAATCTCTATCGATTAGTTTACAACAGACCCAGACATGAGGCGAGGAAAACCCCAGTGGTGGAGAGCTTTAGGAACCATAGGACCACAGTCACCTGTTCCTCCCGAGCACACTGCACTTACCACATGTCATGCCTCTAATTACTCACATACTGTGTCCCCAAGTGTTAAACTAGGAATGATATCTATTTAATTTGCATTTGAGTGAATCGACACTAACTGCTTCCACCATCTCCCTAGGGAGCCTGTTCCATAGATTGACCACTCACTCACTGAAATACTGTTTCAGCAGATTGGGCCTGCATTGACCCCCTTCAAGCGCAGGCCGTGTCCTTTGGTTCTACTGCCTGGACAAGGTGAAATAACTTGTCGTGCTCGACATTATCTGGTCCATTTAGAATCCTTAAAACAGCAAACATATCACCTCTTGACATTCTCTTTTCCAGTGAGAACTTGCTCAATGCACAGTATCTCTCCTCACAATCCAATCCCTCCATCCGCCAGTAATTCTGGTCACTCACTTCCGTGTCCATTCAATAGCTGCAATACCCTGTGGTGTCCAGAGCGGTACACAATAGTCTGAGCCCATTTGCACCATTAATTTATAAAATGGGATAGGATTGCCTCGCTATCTCGGCTCAATATTGACCTTTTATTACAACCGAACGTCTGATTTGCTTTACTCATTGTTGCTATAGTTTCAATTTATCGTCAATAAGACTCCCAGATCTCTTTCATTTTCTATGGAGATTAATTTATTTTCATTTAAGTTCTAGTCCCTTCCTGCATTTCTTGTCTCCATGTGACGCACATTGCCTTTCTCTACATTGAATGACATCTGTTGCCTGTCTGCCCAATACCCAGTATTTAAATCCTCCTGTAGCTCATAGTCTTCAGCTTTGCAGTGTGCCACCTTCACCAGCTTTGTTTCATCTGAAAACGATGTGACTCCCAGTTCCAGATGAATTATAAAGATATTAAGCAAAAGAAGTCCAAAAAGTTCTCTGTGTGACCCCACTGGTAACATTCCCCTAGTCTGATGACAATCCCCGTATCACCACTCTCTGGGTTCTCTCGGTGTGCTAATTACACACCCCTTGTAAAATACTCCCACTGATTCTCACGATCTTTCTTTTGAGTACCAAACGTTCCACAGGAAGTGTATAAAAGGCCTGAGTGAAGCCAAGTACACCTCACACACTTCTTAGGCAGTCGCTCGGAACCGAGTATGATTTGCTTCCACATTAACAATAAGTTCTCAGGTGGCTGATGAGTCCAATGCGGGTCCGACAGTCTCTGTCACAAGTGGGGCAGACGGTTGTTGAAGGGGCGGGACTGCTTTGCCCCTGTCCAGCTCCTTTTTCACACTCTCACAGAGATCTAGTGAACGAGATTGGCAACGCCTCCCTGTCATGAACAGATACTGGTTATATTTTAAGTTCATATTTCTATCCAGATGTTCCATGATCTTATCTTTAATTAGGGTGTCAATGGCTTTACCCACAATGAAACTCTAACTCACTGGTCTGTGGTTTACTGGGCCACATTTGCCACCTTTTTAGAATATAGCTTTAGCATCTGCCTTTCTCCAGCCCAAGGCACCTCTGCAGTATTCAATCATTTCTCCCAGATTTACGTCTGAGTTCCTGCAGTTTTCCCCCTTATCTCCACAAGCATCCATGGATGAATCTTCCCCGGCCCCTGAGATTGATTTATCTTACGTTCGTCAACCATGCTGGTGGTAATGTGAATAGTGTCACAAATTTCCTCTGAAACACCTTCTAGTTCCCATTTCCAGATCTAATAAATTACCTGACTACTTTTTCGTAAAAATTGATGCAAAAAACGTAATTAGACCCTTTTCAGCCCGTGTAGAATCAGTTATCATGTATATGTAGCATCAGTTATCAGGCCCTCACCCGATCACACTTCCAGTGGCCCCACTTCATCCATCGTTTCACTTTTTCCCTTAATGCAGCTAAAAACAAATTACTGACCTTCCCTTCTGTTGCCATATTCAACTCGAAATTTTTCTTTGTCACCTTTATATCCTTTTTACACTCCAGCCATGCGTGTAGTTTTGAATCCATCTACACTACTTACTGTGGCACCTAACACTGTCATCAGTAATCTTGGATATCCGACACCCTATTCCTTCATCTGCAGGGATGCCTTTTGTTATTGAATCAATCTTAATTAATTCTGTGCTATTTTCTTTCATGACATTAAATGCTTTATTTTTTTTGTTGTACTCGTGGCTGCATAGCTTTCAGGGTCAGGGTAGCACGCAATCCCTCCCAGCACATCTAGGTGCAGTCACTAGGGAGGTGTGTATATTTGTTAGTGGAAACACACATTCATTAATAATACCAGACAATTATATAATTGAATATATTTTGTTGTCAAACACTCATTGACTTATAATGTAAATTAATTAAATGCTTACGTTAATTTCAGACAATATGTCATCACAAAAGAGGAGAAACCTGCCAATGTCACGGGTGAGGATGGAACAATTGTACAGGATAAAAATAGATGATTAATTTGGCAGTGATCAAAGTAGAAATGTCACCCGGTCCGGAGATGCATCCCAGGTTATTGAGGGGAGGAAGGGTGGAAATAGCGGAGGCCCTGGCCACAATTTTGAAACCTTCGTTGGATACAGGAGAGTTGCTAGCAGAATGGATGTTTGCAAATATTCCACCCCGTTCAAAAAAGGGGATTGGTTTATTCGTTAACTGCAGGCCAGTCAGCCTAACATCGGTGGCAGGAAAAGTTCGAGTGAGCAAAATCCGGGACAACATTAGTTGTCACTTGGAAGACCATGGGTTACACACGGATTTGTTAATGGCAAATCGTGTCAAACACACCTGATTGAGAATGTGAATGATAAACGGAGAGGGTTGATCAAGGTAGTGCGGTTGATGTGTCTATGAACATTCAAATGGGGATTAAAGAGGCAGTGGCAGAATAGACACAGACTTGGCTCACAGACAGGAAGCAGAGAGTAGTGGTGAACGGTTATTTTCAGACAGGAGGGACGTGTACGTTGGTGTCCCACAGGGGTCGGTATTAGGGCCACTGCTCCTTTTGATCTATATTAATAATCTGTACTTAGGTGTAGGGGCCATAATTTCACAGGTTCTGGCTGACACACAACTTGGAAATGTACTAAAATGTGAGGAGGATCGTAGCAGAATTCAGGAGGTCATAGACAGACTAGTGAAATGGGCAGACACATGGCAAATGCAATTGAATGCAGAGCAGCGTGAAGTGATGCATCTTCGCAGAGAGAATTAGGAGAGACAGTATTATCTAAATGGTACCATTTAAAGGGATTGTCGGGACAGAGAGACCTGAGGGTGTATGGACGCACATCTTTGAAGGAGACTGGACGAGTTGAAAAGGCTGTTAAAAAGCAGACCGAAATCTGGGTTTATATATAGACAAAAACAAGGAAGTTATGAAAACATTATAAATGACTGGTCAGGCCTTTCAATGCCAAGGTTGAACCTATCCCATTACCATTTGGTTTATGTGAAGTTTGTCCAGAATATTAAAAAATACTGGATAGGATTAATAACAGCGGAACCCAACCCCTGCAGTCACATATAAACTTGCTGGTGTGTCACAAATTGGCACGATGACTAAATCTCTCTCCAGCTATGGGAAATTTCAATGGTTTCTGTACCTTGTGAAGATACTGGTGTGTGAGCGATGGGAGGACTGGCTCTATACATTCCCACACATGGAGCAGGTGATCTGCCTCTTCCCGGTGTGAGTTTCAAGCTGGGATGGATAATTGAGACCCTTCCCACAGTCCTCACATTTCCACGGTTTCTCCGTGGTGCGGGTGTCCTTGTGTCTCTCCAGGTTGGATAATTGGTTGAAGCCTCGTCCAAACAGAACACGTGTACGGCTTCTCCCCGCTTGAATGGTGTGATTTTTTTACACTGTGTAACTGGTTAAAGCTCTTTCCACAGGCAGGGCACTTGAACACTTTCACTCAGGTGTGTTACTCGGTGATTTTTCCAGTCACACTGATATTCCCCTCCCTCTCCTTCCCTGAAGGTGCTGAATCTGGCTGAGTTCAGTTCTACACTCACTGGTTCCCCTCCCTCTCCTTCCCTGAAGGTGCTGAATCTGGCTGAGTTCAGTTCTACACTCATTGGTTCCCCTCCTTCTCCTCTCCTGAAGGTGCTGACTCTGGCTGGGTTCAGTTCTACACTCACTGTTTCCACTCCGTCTCCTCCCCTGAAGGTGCTGAATCTGGCTGAGTTCAGTTCTACACTCACTGGTTCCCCTCCCTCTCCTCCTCTGAAGGTGCTGAATCTGGCTGGATTCAGTTCTACACTAACTGGCTCCCCTCCTTCTCCTCTCCTGAAGGTGCTGACTCTGGCTGGGTTCAGTTCTACACTCACTGTTTCCACTCCGTCTCCTCCCCTGAAGGTGCTGACTGTGGCTGGGTTCAGTTCTACACTCACTGGCTCCCCTCCCTCTCCTTCACCTGTAGGTGCTGACTCTGACTGGGTTCTGTTCTACACTCACTGCTTCCCCTCACTCTCCTCCCCTGAAGGTGCTGACTCTGGCGTTTTCAGTTCTAAATTCACAAAATAGAACTCCATGTACAGAGTGATAACAGTGTGATAATTCGGACATGAAAGAGACATGTGAAGTGAAAAAGATTGGTAAAGACAAGCGTAGGTCCCTTGCAGTCAGAATCAGGGGAATTTATAATGGGGAACAAAGAAATGGGTTACCAATTAAATACATACTTTGGTTCTATCTTCACAAAGGAGGACACAAATAACCTCCCAGAGACGTCGGGGAACATAGGGTCTGATGTAAGGGAGGAACTGAAAGCAATCAGTATTCATAGGGAAATGGTGTTAAGGAAATTGATGGGATGGAAGGCCGATAAATCCCCAGGGCCTGATAATCTTCACCCTAGGGTACTTAAGGAAGTGGCCCTAGAAATACTAGATGCATTGCTGATCATCTTCCAACATTCGATGGAATCTGGAACAGTACCCATGGATTGGAGGGTAGCTAATGTTACCCCACTATTCAAAAAAGGTGGTAGAGAGAAAACGGGGAATTACAGACCGGTAAGCCTGACATCGGTAGTGGGGAAAATGCTAGAGTCCATTATAAAAGTGCACTTGGAAAACAGTGACAGGATCGGTCAAAGCCAACATGGATTTACAAAGGATAAATCGTGCTTGACTAATCTTCTGAAATTTTGTGAGGATGTAACTGGTAAAATAGATAAGGGTGAACCAGTGAATGTGGTGTATTTGGCTTTCAAAAGGCTTTCGATGAGGTCCCGCATAAGAGATTAGCGTGTATAGTTAAGGCACATGGGATTGGGGGCAAGGTACTGACTTGGATAGAGAACTGGTTGGCAGGCAGAAACAAAGAGTTGGAATAAATGGGTCTTTTTCCGAGTGGCAGGCAGTGACTAGTGGGGTACCGCAGGGATCGGTCCTTGGACCCCAGCTATTCACAATATATATTAATGAACTAGACAAGGGAACTAGATGTAATATCTCCAAATTTGCAGACGACACAAAGCTGTGTGGGCGTGTGTGCTATGAGAAGGATGCCAAGAAATTCCAGGATGATTTGGACAGGTTGGGTGATTGGGCAGAAGAATGGCAGATGCAATATAATGTGGATGAATGTGAGGTTATCCACTTTGGTGGCAAAAACAGGAAGGCAGATTATTATCTGAATGGCAATAGATTGAGAGAAGGGGAAGTGCAACGAGACCTGGGTGTCCTTGTGCACCAGTCACTGAAGGTAAGCATGCAGATGCAGCAGTCAGTTAAGAAGGCAAATGGTATTTTGGCCTTCGTAGTGAGAGGGTTTGAGTACAGGGACAAGGATGTTTAGCTGCAGTTGTACAAGGCCTTGGTGAGACCACATATTGAGTATTGTGTGCAGTTTTGGGTTAAGTGGGTTATCCCTTATCATTAGACTGTGACCCCTGGTTCTGGACTCCCCGACCATCGGGAACATCCTTGCTGCATCTAGTCTGTCCAGTCCTGTCAGAATTTTATAAGTTTCAATGAGATCCCCTATCATTCGTCTAAACTCCAATGAGTATAAGCCCAATCGACCCAATCTCTCCTGATACATCATTCCTGCCATCCCAGGTATCAGCCTGGTGAATCTTCACTGCACTCCTTCCATGGCAAGAACATCCTTCCTCAGATAAGGCGACCAAAACTGCACACAATACTCAATATGTGGTCTCACCAAGGCCTTGTACAACTGCAGCTAAACATCCACTAATTGCAGCAGGACTTGAGGCCATACTCTCCCTCCGGGGAGAAGGTCCCCGAACTACGCTACTCCCCTCGCATTGCTGCAGCCTGCTGGATACTAGAGCTTCACCCTCATCAGACTATTCCCCCCCACTCACCTCCAGGGAAGGCGTGTCCCCAGTAATGCCATGGGCTGCCTCGGCAGAGGGTTGCGCTGATGGTCCGGCTTCCTCTTCCTCCTCGCCTTCAGATTCACTTCCAGTGGCAGCTTGAGGGTCGGTCTCCTCACCTGGTGAATCAGCATCTAAAAGGAGGGAGGTACAAGAGTGGCGTTAGCGTGAGGACAGGGTGGCAGCAAGGGAGGCATGAGTGCAGCGATGTACTGATTTGGATCAAAAGTGTCAAAGAATGCTGTTGTGAGGAACAAGTGGAAGGAGAGATGTCAAAAAGGTGATGTCCTTACCATTGCTGTCCATAACGGGGTCTGCATCTCCAGTGGTGATGGAGCCAAGCAACCAGCTTGCCATAATCCGGTGGGCTCGCTGCTCCAGTTTGGTCAGGGCCTGAAGGTGAGGCCGGCCCCCGCTGGTCCATTGCTGCTGCCTCCTATTATGCGCCAGCTTGCCCTGCAAGAAAATGGATGGGGTCTGAGTAAAGATGCAGCCATGATCTTGGCTGAAATGCCTCCCCTGGTTGAATAGCCCTTACTGTGTGCAGCCATGCTCTTTGCTGGAAAGCCTTCCTGGTCGAATAGCACTTACTGTGTGCAGCCATGCTCCTGGCTGAAATGACACCCATGGTCGAATAGCCCTTACTGTGTGCAGCCATGCTCCTGGCTGAAATGCCTCCCATCGTCGAATAGCCCTTACTGTATGCAAAGTGCTGAATGTGCGTGTGATTTTTCTGAAAGGGCCATAGGTGTTGGATGAGTGCTGGGCATTAGGGCTTTCAAGACCCTTTGGCCATAAAGTGAGATCGAGATGGAGGGATGAAGAGCTTTCTCAAAAAGGCCCTCACGCTGACGACCCGAGTGAGGTCGTTGAACTTCTTCCTGCATTGCACAGGGGTCCTAGGCACCATGCTGCTGGAGGTCACTCTGTGAGCCAACTCCCTCCAAGCTTTTCGGTACTCGCTGGGCAGAGGCCTCCTGCCACTCTCCGGGTGCAGGAGAGATCGCCTGCGCTCCACCGCGCCAACCAGAGCCTGCAAGGCCCCCTTGCTGAAGCACTGCGCTCGCTCTCTGGCCCTCGCCATGGTCCTTGGCTTCAGGATTTGGCAACAGGTCTGTCCAGGCCGAGATTCAGGGCTCCGAAGCGCAAGGTGCGGCTGCAATTCAAGATCGACCCTTTAAGAGCTGACCGGCGCCAGCGTGTCTGTCTGCAATCGTTAACTGACAGCACCTGCGCTGCACCCGCCCTCTGAGGTAGCATCTCGCTCCTCCGGCTTAGCGCCTTAAGAGAGTCGTGCAGCGCGTGATTTAGCGCTGCAATCACATCCAGGGGCAAAAGAGGACAATTTAGCAGTAGGTGGCGATAATTTGCGCTTTGCGCCCGGCCGATAATTGCACCCCAAATGGGGCGATACCGAATTTCTCCCCCAAAGCCTTCAGGCTTGTTTTTTTAACGCTCTTAAACCTTTTAGAATTATAATTTACTGTGGCCATGTTTGATTTAAACTGTTGATTTCTCTGGCTGCCACTTTTGTTTTTCTCCTTCCTATCTTTTGCTTTTATCCTTGTTTCCGTTTCCTCTGTCTCCCTGCTCAGGTTCCCAACCCCCTGCCATTTTAGTTTAAACCCTCCCCCAGAGCACTAGCAAACACTCCCCCTAGGACATCGGTCCCGGCCCTGCCCAGGTGCAAACCTTCCGGTTTGTACTGGTCCCACCTCCCCCAGATCCGGTTCCAATGTCCCAGGAATTTGAATCCCTTCCCCTTGCACCATTCCTCTAGCCATGTATTCATCTTAAATATCCTTCGATTTCTACTCTGACTAGCACGTGGCATTATTAGCAATCCTGAGATTACTACCTCTGAGGTCCTATTTTTTAATTTACCTCCTAACTCCCTATATTCAGCTTTTAGGACCTCATCTCGTTTTTTACCTATATCGTTGGTACTTATATGCACCACGACAACTGGCTGTTCACCCTCCCCTTCCATAATGTTCTGCAGCCACTCTGAGACATCCTTGACCCTTGCACCAGGGAGGCAACACACCATCCTGGAGTCTCGTTTGCGGCCACAGAAACGCCTATCTCTTCCCCTTACAATAGAATCTCCTATTACTATAGCAATACCCCTCTTTTTCCTCCCGTCATGTGCAGCAGAACCACCCCTGTTGCCAGGAAGTCAGCTGCTGCTGCCTTCCCCTGTTAAGCCATCACCCTCAACAGTATTCAAAGTGGTATATCTGTTTGAGAGGGGGATGTCCACAGGGGCCTCCTGCACTACCTGCCTGCGCCGACTACTCTGCCTGTTGGTTAACCATTCCCTGTCTGCCTGTGCAACCTTTACCTGCGGTGTGACCAACTGATCAAACATGATATCCACGACGTCCTCAGCACCGCAGATTGTCCAGTATGTATCCAATCGCAGCTCCAGCGCCACAATGCGGTCTGCCAGTAGCTGCAGCTGGATACACTTCCTGCACACATGGTTGTCAGGGACACTGGAAGTGTCCCTGAGTTCCCACATAGTGCAGGAGGTGCATTCCACGGGGCCGAGCTGTCCTGCCATGAATTACCCTTTAATTAATTCAAATTAAATTAAACAAATCAATCCCACCAATTACACTACAGTTAAATGATATACTTAAGGGCCCTGGTTTACCAACAGGCCCCGCTAAACCACAGAGACCCTAGAAACTATAAACCACAGAGTTTAAGTTTAAAAAAGAGAGAAATACTCACCAACCAATCAGTTACCTGGTTTCTGGTGATGCCACACTTCGATTACTTTTTACTTCTCTCCCTCCCTCTGAGCTCGGAGATTGGAGATTGGTAAGCCTACTTGCGTTCTGCCGCCGCCTTTGTAGTTGCACCTCTGCTGCCGCCGCCTCACCCATTTCTGCCGCTGCTGTGGGGCCTACCTGTGCTCGGCCGCCGCTTTTGTAGTTGCTCCTCTGCCGCCGCCGCCTCACCTAGGTCTGCCGCCGCTGTGGGGCCTACCTGCGCTCTGCCGCTGCCTTTGTAGTCGCTCATCTGCCACCGCCGCCTCACCCATTTCTGCCGCTGCTGTGGGGCCTACCTGTGCTCTGCCGCCGCTTTTGTAGTTGCTCCTCTGCCGCTGCTGCCTCACCCAGGTCTACCGCCGACCAGATAATCTGTTTTTGTTATGTTTGTTGAGGATTGAATATTGACCAGGACAATAGGGATAACTCCCCCACTGCTCTTTGAAATAGTGCCATAGAATCTTTTACGTTCATCCAAAAGACGGCACCACCGACAGTGCAGCACTCACTCAGCACTGCACTGGAGTGACAGCCTAGCTTTATGTGTTCAAGTCCCTGGAGTGGGATTTAGAACCCACAACCTTTTGATTCAGAGCTGAGTGCGCTACAAACCGAGCCACAGCTGACACTTGGGGCACAAGATCAAAATCTCCAGATGAGACCAAAATAGGCAGCGTGGGAACTGTGAAGCGGACTTTAAGTGACATCTGTGTGAACACGCAGGTTACTAAATGGGGCGGTAGATGATAGATGAACATTTATCGCAGGGAAATGTGAGGATATACATTTTGGGATGAAGCAAAGGGAGATGAAATGTACACTAAAGGCTAAACCTTTAAAAGGAGTAGAGCAGCAAAGAGACTTAGGTGTAGAAGATTCTAACTCATGCCTTGCCTTATTAATTGGCAGGATCGAAAGCCCAGTTTCAGCAACTTTACTACCTTATTAGAAATATAAGATGAGCAGATGCTCTGATCTCTACCGTACCTTACATTGATCCATCAATCAGAGTAAACTTGCAAGTCCCGCGTGTCCACAGTAACTTACACGAGGTCAGCCCGCTGGATGGAACCTCGGGCACCCTGAGCTTGATCTCTGGTGTCTCCAGTCCCGACTGCCCCCTTACATCAGGATCCCCTCACTTTTATACCCTGTAGTGATCCATCTCTGGCACCTGACGCTTCTTTGTTTTCTCTGCTGGGTCTTGGCAAGAAGTGAGGGAAAGACAGCTGGAACTTCTCTAATCTGTGATTTACACGGACACTTTCCTTGGTTCCCGGCAGTTACTTTTCTTCAGTAATTTTCTCATTACTGCTAAATTACCCTGCCTACAATTAATGATGTTGTTTCTTATAGTTTAATAATTATAGGTATAAATATGACATATTATAATCTAATGTATTCTACTACTCACTGTGGTTTAATCTTACATTGTGGTTACTAAAAGACAAACCTTGTTCTTTCCCCTGATCTGATTAGAGTTTCCAACCAGTGGATTCAGTGGAATGGAATGTCTTATCAGTGTTGCCATGGCGACCTGTCTGCAGTGAAGCTCCTGTTCGAGTTTCTAACTCAGAATAAACTTCACTCTCCCATAATACACATTGGCCCTGAAATTAGGATCGGGAGCTTCCCGCGCGTGCAAGCCCCCGATGTGCACTCACCCTGCGCGCCGACATCTGAAGCCCGGGCCTGCTTGCATTTCCTGTCACTGGTCCGGTTCAGATGTCGGCGCGCTCTGCTTACCTGATCCAGCGGCGTAGTTAGTGTGATGTACCGGCTGGGATCAGGTGAGCACTGTGCAGCCAATCAGGGGAGGGGAAAGTCATTCATGAGTTTGACAGTAAGAACTGTCAAACTCATGAAAAGCATGGGCTGCCAAAACACTACTTAAATTTAAATAAAATTTTAAAAAACATCCCACTGATTATATTAACGATAAATAATTATTAAAAAATGTTTTAAACAATTAATCAATTTTTTGAAAAAAATAAATTTTTAAAAAATAGGGTCTAAAACTAAACTTACCTGACTGTAAATTCTTTAAAAATAATAAACCTGTGGAAAAAAAATGTCTAAATTGTACTAAAAGCCCACTTACCTGTAAAAATAAGTACTTACGTCTGCTTTTTCCACACGTAAAAAACGGAGGCCTTTAGAATCGGGCAACTCAGAAAAGAAGGAATTTCACTGCGCACGCGCTGCCTGCGCAGTAGCACACGTTCTGCCTCTTAACCCCTTGGGTCAGAGGACAGGAAATGCCGGTTTTCAGTGCATGCGCTGTGCATGCTGAAAACCGGCAATTCCTCCGGTCACACGCGCGAGTACCCCGTCTGTACTCACGCGTTTTGACAGGAATTACTGGGCCATTATATCAGCTATTTAATGGCAGTGCATTTTAGCCGTGTTGTTAATATCTCTAAAACCTACAAGGGGTTCAGATACACAAACCTTTAAAAGTGGGAGGACGAGTTGAGAATTCTGTTCCTAATGGAGACAGAGGCCGAGAAATTCAGTTGCTTGCGCCAGCCGGTAGCGCCTTAGGGGGAGGAGATGTTGGGCGATAGGCGGCTAGCGGCCGGGCGCAGCGCGATCTGCGCCTCTCCCCAACTTCACTCGAGATTTAGCGTCGGCGCAAAGTCTTTGCGCGCGCTCAGCTGCGCGCGCAGATCCTGACATCATTTCATCATGCAACGCCCTTTGTGCGCCCCAAACCAGAACTTCAGTGGCGCCGCCCTTCTTTGCGCCTGGCGCCCCCAGCGACTGGTAGAGGGGAACGGTTCCTGCTGCGGGGTGCGGGGCGCGCTATTTAAAGGGGGCTCCTCCTGCATTATAAGTGACAGCCATTTTGTGCCAATCCTTCTGTGTGAGAGACAAAGGCAGAGAGCTTTCTGCTTTGACTCAGCGCTCGCACAGGTACTTCTGGCTTCAGGCCAGAGCTTTGCACTTGGATTTCACTTTCAGTGCCATAGCCTTGAGTCACCACATATACTGTAATGGGGGCTACAATTGGTGGAAACGTTGGCTTTCTGCATTGCATTCAAAGGGATCATAGACGCCGTGAGAGAGTGCCAGTCATGGCCAGATGGAGAAGGGCCAACAGGTGTCGGCACAGGAGGCCTTACCCACCCAGGGTATACCGCCAGCAGTTCTTGTAGTGTATGTAACTGTTCTACCTTTAAGAGAACTATTGTATGTAACCGTCCACCTTTAAGAGAACTATTTTAGGTGTGGCACTACTTTATCTTGGCTGCTGTATACTGTAATACCGACGGTGACCACACCGGTATATAAGTGCTGTGTCAGGATTTATTGGGCAGATTCGCCCTGACCTTCGAATAGTAAAGTCCTGTTAAAGTTACTCTTGTAGTCTGTGTATTAATTCGCCATAATACCTACAGACTTTACAGTTCTCATATCTGAAAATGTCTGAGGAGCAGTGTGTTCGGAGGCTGCGATTCAGAAGGGAGGTGGTCACTGAGATCTGCCACCTGCTTCGCAGAGATCTGCAGCCACAGCTGAGGAGCAGGACATCTCTGTCGGTGTCAGTGAAGGTGACGGTGGCTCTCAACTTCTATGCCACCGGCTCCTTCCAATCCGCTACTGGGGACATTGCCAACATTTCCCAGTTCGTGGTACATTGCTGCATCTGACAGGTGAACAATGCCCTTTTCAGAAGGAGACGTCAGTACATCTCCTTCCCCATGACCCTGGACAAGCAGCAAGAGCGTGCAATGGGATTTGGAAGAATAGCGGGCTTCCCCATGGTCCAGGGCGTAGAACTGATGAACCAGCATTGGTCAGGCCTTGCTTCAGGGCTGCAGTGCGCAGGGCATGTCAGCCAGACAAGTCCACCCTGCCCCTTTAAGAGCTGACCAGCGCCAGAGTGTCTGCCGTCAATCAGCAACTCGCCGCACCTGCGCTGCGCCCGCCCTCGGGGGTATCGCCCCGGACCGCCGGCTTAGCGCCTAATGATAGTCGTGCATCACCTGTTTTAGCGCAGTAGCAATCTCTTGGGGCGATGCGACTGAATATTGGTGAAGGTGGCGCGAACTTGCGCCGGGCGCAAACTTTAGCGGCCGCCCGACTGTAGCGCCCCGAACGTGGCTATACTGAATTTCTAGGCCAGAACCTTTGACGGAGAAATTCAGTTGTTAGCACCACCCATTAGTGCCTTAAGAGGGCGATAAGTGGGGCGCTAACCAACTAGCGCCCGGGTGTGGCAATACCTGCGCCTCTCACAAAATTGACCGGACAGTTAGCGGCGGCACTAATCCATACTGCCCGCTCTCCTGCGCACGCAGATCTTGATGTCATTCCAGAGTGCAATGCACTTGGGGTGCCCCGGACCGGAAATTCAGTGGCACCCCCCTCCTTTCCGCCTGTCGCTACCAACAACAGGTTGACTGGAATGCTTCCCAGTCGCTGTGGGGCTGGGTGGGCGCTATTTAAAGGGGGCTCTTCCTGTCTTCTATGTGGTAGCAATATTTGGGCCACTCGTTCTGAGAGAGAGAGAGAGATTTGCAGAGAGACAAAGGGAGAAAGAGAGATTTCTGCATTGTGTCAACGCTGTCTGAGGTAGCTTTGGCTTCTGACCATAACTTTGTAGTTGCTTTGCTTTTTCACCGGCACAACTTTGATTGCCCACATACTATGTGGGCTGCAATGGATGGGAACGTTGTGCTTCTCCATCACATTGAGAGGGCACCGAGACGCAGAGAGAGAGTGGCAATCATGGCCAGACGGAGGAAGGCCAACAGGCATCGGTACAGGAGACCTTACTCTCCCAGGGTTTTTCGCCAACAGTTTTCATACATCAATATGTCTGAGGAGCAGTGTTTGTAAAGTCTGCGATTCAGCAAGGAGGTGGTCACTGAGCTCTGCCACCTGCTTCAGCCAGATCTGCAGCCTCAACTGAGGAGAAGGACGTCTCTGTCGGTGGCAGTGAAGATAACAGTGGCTCTCAACTTTTATGCCACTGGCTCCTTTCAATCGGTTACTGGGGACAGTGCCAATATCTCCCAGTTGCCGGTGCATTGCTGCATCCATCAAGTCACAAATGCCCTCTTTAAAAGGAGACGAGAGTACATCTCTTTCCCCATGACCCCGGACAAGCAGCAATAGTGTGCCACGGGCTATGCAAGAATACCGGGCTTCCCCATGGTGCAGGGCGCCATTGACTGCACCCACGTGGCTTTGCGGGTGCCGCAAGAGAATACCGAGGATTTCCGCAAACAAAAGGGCTTCCATTCCTTGAATGTCCAGTTGGTCTGTGACCACAGACAGCTGATACTCGCTGTCAATGCCCACTTTCCAGGCAGCAGCCATGATGCCTTCATCCTGCTCCACACTTCTGTGGCAGACCTTTTTGAGGCGCCGGCTCACCCAGGAGGCTGGCTTCTCAGGGACAAGGGCAATCCCCTGTGCACCTGGCTGATGACCCCGCTCCGTTTGCCCAGTACCCCTGCAGAAAATGATACAACGAGAGCCATCAAGCTACCAGGAACATCATTGAGCACACATTCGGCGTGCTCAAGCAACGGTTCCGCTGTCTGGACCACTCTGGAGGAGCCCTGCAGTACTCGCCTGACCGAGTCTCCCACTTCGTTGTTGTGTGCTGCATGCTGCATAACCTGGCAATCCTAAGGACCCAGCCAATGCCACCGGGCCTTGGAGCACCAGCAGAGGAGGAGGAGGAGGAGGAGGAGAAGGAGGAGGAGCAGCACCAAGACGGGAGGGAGGCACAAAGTGCAAGGGCCGTCCATCAAAGGCTTATAGAAATTCGCTTCTAGGCCTCCCCTGAGGGAATGACTTCTGCCATTCAAAGAACCTGAATGGAACCATGCCACAACCCCTAAGATGGTCAAGGCAACAATGAGTACAAAGAGCAAACATGCACATTCTGAATAAAGACAATTCTTTATTTACCAAACTGTGTATCCATCCCGCATGACAAAGTAATAGAAAGAAATACAAAAAAAAAAGCAGTCAATCACATAACTGGCTCTGACAACCTGGAGCCAATGTCCAAAACAGTAACAAAAATATGACCACGATACTCGGCCTTCAATAAAACAATGAACAACATTTGGCCACACCTCCTACTTCTTGCCCTTCGAGGGTGACCTGCTTCCCTTGCGAAATTGCCCCCTTCCCACCCTGCAGCTCCTCCTTAATGGGACCCCAGTGGTGGCAGCAAGGCTGGGGGGAGGCTGCTGAGTGTCAGAAACTGTGACTGCAGATGCCCTTGAGGGACGGCCTAGACCAGCTCTGGGCCTGGAGGGCCCGGCTGCTGACTGCTCCAACTCTGCATGGGTGGCAGCAGTCTATCCTACAGGTGGTGGCAACTGCAGTGGAGAAGTGACAGTGCTCGCAGCAGGAATGCTGTCATCCTGAGAGAGGACAGGAACTCCCTGCTCGACCGACACACTGGCACTCCAACCTGGCAGCACTTCAGCATCCAGAGCAATCTGCTGGAGCACAAATTGCTGGCCTGGTGCAGCGTGGTGAGGGCCCCGGCGAAACCTGCCCGATCCAGTGATAGTGGCAGCAGTTAGTACTCGCGTGGCGTCAATCTGCGTCTGCATGAGACCAGCCACTGACTGCATTGCAGCAATTAGCATTTGTGTGGCAGCCGCCTGTGGTGCACCGAAGTCCTGGAGACTCCTTGCCAGTGACTCAATGGATTTGGGCATCTTTGCCACTGCAACCATGAGCTCAGTGTGCCTTTGCTCCGCCTGGGCGCTCATTTCAGCGAGGACCTGCACCTCTAATGCACTCACTGCAGCAGCACTCGAGGGCATACTCTCCCTCCGGGGAGAAGTTGCCCCCGAGCTTTCCTAACCCCCTCGCATTGCTGCAGCCCGCTGGGTCCTGGAGCTTCACCCTCCTCAGACTATTCCCCCCTGCTCCCCTTCAGGGAAGGCGTGTCCCCAGTATGGCTATGGGCTGCCTCAGTTGAGGGTGGCACTGATGGTCCGGATTCCTCCTCCTCATCGCCTTCAGATTCACTGCCAGTGGCAGCTTGAGTGCCCGTCTCCTCACCTGGTGAATCAGCATCTGAAAGCAGGGAGGTACAAGAGTGGTGTTAGCGTGAGGACAGGGTGGCATCAAGGGAGGCAGGAGTGCAGCAATGTACTGATTTGGATCGAAAGTGTCAATGGATGCTGTTGTGAGGAACAAGTGGAAGGAGAGAGGTCAAAAATGTGATGACCTTACCATTGCTGTCCATAACGGGGTCGGGGTCTCCTGTGGCGACGGGGCCAAGCATCCGGCTTGCCACAATCCGATGGACTCGCTGCTCCAGATCGGTCAGGGCTTGAAGGTGAGGCCGGCCACCCCCGGTCTATTGCTGCTGTCCCCTTTTATGTGCCAGCTTGACCTGCAAGAAAAAGGACGGGGTCTGAGTAAAGATGCAGCCATGCTCTTACTTTATGCAAAGTGCTGAATGTGCGTGTGAGTTTCCTGAAAGGGCCATAGGTTTTGTAGGAGTGCTGGGCATTGGGGCTTTCAAGACCCTTTGGCCATAAAGCGAGGTCGAGATGGAGGGATGAAGAGGTTTCTGAAAAAGCCATTCACCCTGATGACACGAGTGAGTTGTTTGAACTTCTTCCTGCATTGCACAGGGGTCCTAGGCACCATGCTGCTGGAGGTCACTCTGTGAGCTACCTCACTCCAAGCTTTTCGGTGCTCGCTGGGCAGAGGCCTCCTGTCACTCTCCAGGTACAGGAGAGATCGCCTGCACTCCACCGCGCTGAAATGCTGCACTCGCTCCCTGGCCCTCTCCATGGTACTTGGCTTCAGGATTTGGCAACAGGACTGTTCAGGCCGAGATTCAGGGCTCCGATGCGCAGGGTACAGATACAATTCAAGATCGACCCTCCCTTTTAAGAGCTGATCGGTGCCAGCGTGTCTGTGTGCTATTGCTAACTGACAGCACCTGCGCTGCACCTGCCCTCTGAGCTAGCGCCTCGCTCCTCCAACTTAGCGCCTTAAGAGAGTCGTGCAGCGGCTGATTTAGCGCTGCAATCACCTCCAGGGGTGAAGAGACCAATTTAGCAGTAGGCGGCATTAATTTGCGCCGGGCGCTAAACTTTGCGCCCGGCCGATAATTGCACCCCAAATGGGGCGATACCGAACTTCTCCCCCAATGGGATAACAGTCCAGCGCTTTTACACCTGTCACCTATGGACCATAAAACCAATGAAACACCAGCCCAGCACTGTTACACCACACACCTATGGACCATAAACACAATGTGACACCAGCCCAGCGGTGTCTGACCCGGCAACAATGCACCATTAACCCAATGGGGCACCAGCCCAGCGCTGTTACACCCGGCAACTATGGACCATTAAACCAATGGGATACCAGCTCAGCACTGGTATACCCGGCACCTATGGACGATAAATCCAATGGGACACCAGCCCAGCGCTGTCCAAACCTGGTATCTATATAACATAAACCCAATGGGACACCAGCCAAGCGCTGTCCACACCCGGCACATATGGACCATAAACCCAATGGCCTAGAAATTCATTAAGGCGCTGCCAGCTTTGCGCCCAGTTAACGCCTAAAGGGTGATTTTGCGCCAAAAATGAGTTTGCACAGATATTCAGCGCAGCGGTATAGGCGGCGGTAGCCGTTAGCGCTGCGCCGGCACCGATGACGTCATCGGTGTGCGCAGTGCCCCAGTTCCACCCCGAAACCGCGCCGATCCCCATATTTAGTTGCGGCCGCCTCCTCCGAAGCGGCCGCAAACAGCGACCAGAAAACGGGGCCGTCCTGCTGCCATAGTGGGGCGCTTTAAAGCGGAAGGTGCGGCCGGTCGCTTTTGCTGCGGCCGCCTGCCCGCACCTCCTTCCCCGGCCTCCTCCACCGCCCCCCCCCGCGGCATTGCCGGCTGCTTTCCGCGAGCCCGGCACTTCTCCGTGGTGCCGGGCTCATTTGCCGGCACTATCCAGCGGCGATCTCACCGTTGCAGGCAGCTCCCCCTTAAGAGAAGGAGGAGGCCTGCAGTACCGCAGCCTGCTGCTGCGCAGCGCCTGGCGCAGCGGCGCCAAGAGCGCTGATATTCAGTGTCAGCGCACCAAGCGGAGGCGGGCACACCCTGGTATAGCGCCCGCTTCCGAATTGGGGCGCTATCAATGAATATCTGATGATCGCTATAGGCTTCCCGCCCAGCGCTAACTTTTGGGCGCTAGCCAGCTGGCGGGGCCATAGTGAATTTCTAGGCCAATGGGACACCAGCCCAGCGCTGTCACACCCGGTACCTATGGATCATAAACCCAATGAGACACCAGCCCAGCACTGTTAATCCCGGCACATATGGATCATAAAACCAATGGGACACCAGCCCATCTCTATCCACACCTGCCAAATATGTACCACAATAATACCAATGGGACACCAGCCCAGCGCTGTTACACATTGCAACCATGAACCATAAACCCAATGGGACACCAGCACAGCGCAGTCCACACCTGCCAACTATGTACCATAAACCTAATGGGACACCAGCCCAGCGCTGTTACACATTGCAACCACGAACCATAAACCCAATGGGACACCAGCACAGCGCAGTCCACACCTGCCAACTATGTACCATAAACCTAATGGGACACCAGCCCAGCGCTGTTACACATTGCAACCATGAACCATAAAACTAATGGTACACCAGCCCAGCGCTGCTCACACCCGGTATCTATGGAACATAAACCCAATGGGACACCAGCCCAGCGCTGTTACACATTGCAACCATGAACCATAAACCCAAAGGGACACCAGCCCAGCTCTGCCCACACCCGGTATCTATAGAACATAAACCCAATGGGACACCAGCCCAGCACTGCCCACACCCGGTATCTATAGAACATAAACACAAATGGGACACCAGACCAGCGCTGTTACACCCGGTACCTATGGCTCATAAACCAAATGGGACACCAGCCCCGTGCTGTTACACACAGCACCTATGGACCACAAACACAAAGGGACACCAGCCCAGCGCTGTGACACCCGGCAAATATGGACAATAAACCAATGGGACACCAGCCCAGTGCTGTTACACACGGCACCTATAGACAATAAATTAAATGAAACACCAGACCAATTTTGTTACACCCGGCACCTATGGACTATAATCCCAATGGGACACCAGCGCTGTCTACACCGGGCACCAATTGACCGAGTGTAACATATCAAAGTTTGCAGATGATACTAAGATGGGAGAGAATGTAGTGAGTGAGGAGGACATAAAAAACCT
Organism: Somniosus microcephalus; assembly: GCF_052327205.1. NCBI lineage: Eukaryota > Metazoa > Chordata > Chondrichthyes > Squaliformes > Somniosidae > Somniosus > Somniosus microcephalus. The sequence continues at coordinate 148,081,515 of NC_140990.1, read as the reverse complement.
GCAAGGGGTCATAGACAGGCTAAGTAAGTGGGCAGAGATTTGGCAGATTGAATACAATACTGGAAAGTGTGAGGTTATGCACTTTGGCAGGAAAAATCGTAGAGCAAGTTATTCTCTTAATGGCAAGAAACTGGAAAGTACTGAAGTACAAAGGGACCTGGGGGTCCTGGTGCACGAAACTCAAAAGGTTAGTATGCAGGTGCAGCAAGTGATTAAGAAGGCCAATGGAATGTTGGCTTTCATTGCTAGGGGGATAGAATATAAAAATAGGGATGTATTGCTTCAGTTGTACAAGGTATTGGTGAGACCGCACCTGGAATACTGCATTCCGTTTTGGTGTCCATACTTAAGAAAAGACATACTTGCTCTCGAGTCAGTACAAAGAAGGTTCACTCGGTTAATCCCGGGGATGAGGGGATGGACATATGAGGAGAGGTTGAGTAGATTGGGACTCTGCTCATTGGAGTTCAGAAGAATGAGAGGCGATCTTATTGAAACATATAAGGTTGTGAAGGGTTTGGATCGGGTGGATGCGGGGAGGATGTTCCCGATGATGGGTGAAACTAGAACTAGGGGGCATAGTCTTAGAAAAAGGGGCTGCTCTTTCAAAACTGAGATGAGGAGAAACTACTTCACTCAGAGGGTGGTAGGTCCATGGAATATGCTGCCCCAAAAAGCTGTAGGAGCTACATCATTACATAAATTTAAAACATAAATAGACAGTTTCCGAGAAGTAAAGGGAATTAAGGGTTACGGGGAGCTGGCAGGAATTTGGACATGAGTCTAGGATCGGATCGGACATGGCCTTGTGGGTAGCGGAGCGGGCCCAGGGGCCGTGTAGACTGATCCTGCTGCTATTTCGTGTATCTAATTCTGTTAGATTCAGGAGATGGTTATGTGATAGTAGATTGGCGGTTACGATCAGATCAGCCAATGATCTTATTAAATGGCGGAGCAGGCTCGAGGGGCCGATTGGCCTACTCCTGCTCCTATTTCTTATGTTCTTATGTTCTTCTAAACTTAATGGACATCAGCCCAGCGCTGTTACACCCGAAACCTATGCAACATAAAACCAATTGGACAGCAGCCCAGCGCTGTTACACCCGATACCTATGCATCATAAACCCAATGAGACACCAGCCCAGCACTGTCCACACCCGGCACATATATGGATCATAAAACCAATGGGACACCAGCCCATCTCTGTCCACACCTGCCAACTATGTACTATAAACCCAATGGGACACCAGCCCAGCGCTGTTACACATTGCAACCATGAACCATAAACCCAATGGGTCACCAGCACAGCGCTGTTAAACCTGGCATCTATAGACCATAAAACCAATGGGACACCTGCCCAGAGCTGTCCACACGCGGCACCTATGGACTTTAAACACAATGGGACACTAGCCCAACGTTGTTTCACCCAGCACCTATGGATCATAAACCCAATGGGACACCAGCCCAGTGCTGACAACACCCGGCATCTATGGACCATAAACCCAATGGGACATCAGCCCAGCACTGATAAACCCAGCACCTATGGACCACAAATCCATTGGGACACCAGCCCAGCGCCGTCCACATCCTGCAACTATGCACTATAAACCCAATGGGACACCAGCTCAGCGATGTTACGTCCGGCACCTCTGGACCATTAAACCAATGGGACACCAGCCCAGCGCACTTACACCCAGCACCAATGGACCATAAACCAATTGGGGCACCAGCCCAGCGCTGTTACACCCGGAACCTAAGGACCATGGCCTAGAAATTCAGTATAGCCGCTTTTGGGGTGGTAAAGTCGGGCGGCCGCTGAAGTTTGCGCCTGGCGCAAAGTCGAGCTCACTTCGCCGATATTCAGTAGCATCGCCCTAAGAGGTAGCTGCAGCACTAAAACTGGCGATGCACGACTATCTTTGGGCGCTAAGCCGGCGGTGCTGAGCGATACCGCCGAGGCCGGGCGCAGCGCAGGTGCGGTGATTTTTTGATTGACGGCAGACACGCTGGCGCCGGCCAGCTCTTAAAGGGGGAAGGGTCGATTTGTTTGCCTGCAACGCCCTGGACACTGCAGCCCTCCACCTAGGCCTGAGCACTGCTGCTGCAACTCTTTAATGCCCAGGACGATGCAGAAGGCCCGGGAGAGAGCGCAGCGCTTTAGCGAAGGTGACCTGAGGCTGCTGGTTAGCTCAGTGGAGCGAAGACGCCATGTTTTGTTTCCTGACAGTGGCAAGAAGCCGCTGCCCAGCGTCTACCGCAAAGCCTGGAGGGAGGTCTCCAACAGGGTGACATCCAACAGCGTGGTTGCCAGGAATCCTGTACAATGCAGGAAGAAGTTCAACGACCTCACTCGGATTGTCAGGGTGAGTACCCTTTCCAGTGTCCTCCTCATCCTTGCATGTGCACCTCACATTATGGACAAAGGGACCTGAAAGCCCTAATGGCCAGCCCTCATCCAGCAGCTATGGGCCTGGCATGACCATCAATTGCACATTCTGCACTTTACACACTGCCCAAGCTATTCGTTCATGGGAGGCAGTGCAGACAAGATCAGGGCTACACAATGTCCAAGCTATTCGACCATGGGAGGCAGTGCAGACAAGATCAGGGCTACACACCGTACTTAGAGGCCGTCCTTTCTGTTGCAGGCCAAGCTGGCTAACAACAAGCGTAGCCAGATTGCGACCGGGGGAGGCCGACCTCAGCTCCAAGAGCTCACCGACCTCGACCAGAGCGTGGAGCACATTATGGGAGTCCGGCTGATTGGCCCCGTTGCCACTGGAGATGCCGACCCTGTTCTGGGCACCAATGGTAAGGACATCACCTTTTGGACCTCTCTCGTTCCACTTGCGCATCAGATCAACATCCTTTGCCACTGTCCGACCAATGCGGTGAATGGCACCACTCATGCCTCCCTCGCTGACGCCCTGTCCTCACTCTAAAGCTACTCTTGTGCCTTCCTGCTTTCAGATGGTGACTCGCCAGGTGAGGAGGAGGTCCCTCAATCTGCCAATGTCAGCCCCTCGGAAGAGGAGGAGGAGGAAGAGGAAGCCGGCCCATCTGTGGCACCCTCAGCCGCGCCAGCCCATGGCAATGTAGGGGACACGTCTTCCCTCGAGGGGAGCCTGGGGGAAGGGTCGGAGGAGAGTCAAGTTCCGGGGCCCAGCAGCCTGCAACAACGCGGGAGGGTTGGGGAAGCTCGGCGGCCTTCTCCCCAGAGGGTGAGTGCGGCCTCCAGTCCTGCGATGGTCAGCGCAGAGGAGGTGCGCCTCCTAGAGGAGATGGCCGTCAACTCTGAGCGCAGGCACACTGAGCTCATGGTGGTAGTGGCACGGATGCCTGACTCCATAGAGTCACTGGCTAAGAGTGTCCAGGAATTCGGGGCAGCACAGGCCAGGAGTCTGCAGGAATTCGGGGCAGCACAGGCAGCTAGTACCCAAATGCTCAGTCGTGCCGTCCAGCCACTGGCTGGTCTCATGCGGTCACAGACCAGGGCAACACGGGCACTAACTGCTGCCACACTCACTGCGTCAGCCAGGCATCGCCAGGGCACCCGCCACGCTGCAGCAGCACAGCGGTCTGTCCTTCAGCAGATTGCTGCACATGCTGCAGTGCTGGCCCGGGTGAGTGCCACTGTATCAGGTGACCAGTGAGCGCCTGCGATCAGCCAGCTTGCCCCCATTCCTGCAACTGCCACTGCCACTCCACCAGTGCAGCTGCCACGAGCTGCTGGACAGACTGATGCCACCCAGCCAGAGCTGCATCAGTCACCAGCCGGCCCCTTGAGGGCCAGAGCTCGTGCAGGCCGACCCCCAAGGGCATCTGCCGTCACGCCATGTGCCCCTCAGGAGCCTTCCCCCAGCCTTGCTGCAGCCACTGGGCTCACATTGAGGAGGAGCAGCAGGGCGGCCAGGGGCCACACAAAGATACGCAAGGCATCGCCCTCGCGGGGCAAAAAGTAGAATGTGTGGGCAGTTGTGTTTGTTTGTTATGAAGGCCGAGGATGTTGTGTTTGGTTTTTATGAAGGCCGAAAATGTTATGTTTGTTTCTTATGAAGGCCGAGGATCACGGTCATTTTTGTTTCACTGTTTTGATCATCCTCTCCAGGTTGTGGGAGCCAGTTATGTGTCTGACTGTTTTTTGGGGGGGTTTTCTGTTGTTGTTTGTCATGCGGGAAGGGCACAGAGTTTGTGAAATAAACAATTTTCTTTATTCAGATTGTCCATGTTTGAACTTTGAAATCTTTGTTGCCTTGACCGGCTGAGGGCTTGCGGAGCGGCTCCATTCATCTTCTTTCATTGGCACAAGCCATTCCCTGAGAGGGGGCCGAGAACCTACGTTCAATAAGCCGCCGACGGGCGGCCATTGGACCTTGTGCCTCCCTCCTGTGCTGGTCCTCCTCCTCCTGCTCCTCCTGCTCCTCCTCCTGAGGTGGTGCTCCAATCTGTGGTGGCAGTGCCTGAGTCCTGCGGATAGCCAGGTTGTGCAGCATGCAGCAAACGACCATGAAATGGGAGACTCATTCCGGAGAATACTGCAGGGCTCTGCCGGAACGATCCAGGCAGCGGAACCGTTGCTTCAGGACGCCGATTGTTTGTTCGATGATGTTCCTGATCGCTTGATGGCTCTCGTTGTATGCCTCTTCAGCAGGGGTCCTGGGCGCGCGGAGCGGGGTCATGAGCCAGGTACACAAAGGATAGCCTTTGTCCCCGATAAGCCATCCTCGTGGCTGAGGCTGTGCCTGGAACATGTCAGCCACAGTAGTCTGTCGCAGGATGAAGGCATCGTGGCTGCTGCCTGGAAAGCGGGCATTGACAGCTAGGATGAGCTGCCTGTGGTCTCACACCAGCTGGACGTTGAGGGAATGGTAGCCCTTCCGGTTGCGGTAATCCTCGGCATTCTCCACAGGTGCCCGCAAAGCCACATGCGTGCAGTCAATGGTGCCCTGCACCATGGGGAAGCCCGCTATTCTTCCAAATCCCATTGCACGCTGTTGCTGCTTGTCCAGGGTCATGGGGAAGGAGATGAACTGACGTCTCCTTCTGAAAAGGGCATTGGTCACCTGGTGGATGCAGCAATGCACGGCAAACTGGGAGATGTTGGCAATGTCCCCAGCAGCGGATTGGAAGGAGCCGGTGGCATAGAAGTTGAGAGCCACCGTCACCTTCACTGCCACCGACAGAGACATCCTGCACCTCAGCTGTGGCTGCAGATCTCTCTGAAGCAGCTGGCAGATCTCTGTGACCAACTCCCTTCGGAATCGCAGCCTCCTAACACACTGCTCGTCAGACATGTTGAGATAGGAGAACTGCTGGCGGTATGCCCTGGGTGGGTAAGGCCTCCCTTGCCGACGCCTGTTGCCCCCTCTCCGTCTAGCCAGGGCTGCCACTCTCTCACGGTGTCTGTGAGCCCTTTGGATGTAATGCAGAAAGCCAGCGTTGACACCCATTGCAGCCCCCATAACATGCTGGCAAACAATGAGATATCAATGAAGGCAAAGACAATTGCAAAGCTGTGGCCTGAAGCCAGAAGTACCTGTCCTAGTGTTGGGCCAAAGCAGTAAGCTCTCTACCTTGGTCTCTCTCCAAAGATCCGTTTCACAAGAATGAGTGCTGCAAAATGGCAGCCTTTTATAGTGCAGGGGAAGTGCCCTTTAATTTGCGCTCCCCTCGGCCCGCATCGGCTGAGCACCGTTCCACTCAACAGTCGCTAGGGCCGCCAGGCGCACAATGGGGTGGCGCGACTGAAGATCCGGTTGGGGGCGCACAAAGGGCGTTGCACGAGGAAATGACGTCATAATCTGCGCGCGCAGCAGGGCGCGCGCAAAGACTTTGTGCCGGCGCTAAATGTCTACTGAAGTTGGGGCGAGGTGCAGATCGCGCTGCGCCCGGGCGCTAAGCGCCTAGCGCACGAGATCTACTCCTCCTAAGGCGCTAATGGCTGGCGCACGCAACTGAATTTCTAGGCCATAATCCCAATGTGACACCAGCCAAGCGCTGTTACACCCATCACCTACGGACCATAAACCCAATGGGACACCAGCCAAGCACTGATAAACCCGGCACCTGTGAAACATAAAACCAATGGGACATCAGCCCAGCGCTGTCCAGACTGGGTACCGATGGAGCATAAACCCAATGGGACATCATCCAAGCACTGGTACACCTGGCACTTATGGACCATAAACTCAATGATACACCAGCCCAACGCTGTCCACACCCGGCAAATATGGATCATAAACCCAATGGGACACCAACCCAGCGCTCTCCGCACCCGGCACCTATGGACAATAAACCCAATGGGACACCAGCCCAGTGCTGACAACACCCGGCACCTATGGACCATAAACCAAATGGGACATCAGCCCAGCGCTGATACACCCGGCACCTATGGACCACAAATCCATTGGGACACCAGCCCAGCGCCGTCCACATCCTGCAACTATGCAATATAAAGCCAATGGGACACCAGCCCAGCGCTGTCCACACCCATCACCTAGAGACCATAAAACCAATAGGACACCAGCCCAGCGCTGTTACGTCCGGCACCTATTGACCATAAACCCAATAGGACACCAGTGTAGCACTGTCCACACCTGGCAACTATGCATCATATAACCAATGGGCCACCAGCGCACTTACACCCATCACCTACGGACCGTAAACCAAATGGGGCACCAGCCCAGAGCTGCCCACACCAAGCACTTACAGACCATAAACCCAATGGGACACCAGACCAGCGCTGTCCACATCTGGCAGATATGGATGATAAACTCTATGGGACACCACAGCAGCTCTGTCAACACCCAGCACCTATGATCCATAAACCCAATGGGTCATCAGCCCAGCGCTGTTACACCCAATACCTATGCACCATAAACCCAATGGGTCACCAGCCTAGCGCTGTCGACAGCCAGCACGTCTGGACCATAAACCCAATGGAACACCAGCCCAGCGCGTTTACACCTGGCACCTATGGACCATAAACCCAATGGGTCACCAGCCCAGCGCTGCTAAACCCGGCATCTATAGACCATAAAACCAATGGGACACCTGCCCAGCGCTATCCACACGCCGAACCTATGGACTTTAAACCCAATGGGACACCAGCCCAGCGTTGTTTCACCCAGCACCTATGGATCATAAACCCAATGGGACACCAGCCCAGTGCTGACAACACCTGACATCTATGGACCATAAACCCAATGGTTGGAATCCCCACGTACAGTCCCAGGGTTGGAATCCCCATGAACATTCACAGGGCTGGAATTCCCATGTACAGTCCCAGAGTTAGAATCCCCATGTACAGTCTCAGGGTTAGAATCCCCACGTACAGTCCCAGGGTTGGAATCCCCATGTACAGTCCCAGGGTTGGAATCCCCATGTACAGTCCAAGGGCTGGAATCCCAATGTACAGTCTCATGGCTGGAACCCCCATGTACTGTCCCAGGGGTTGGAATCCCCATGTACAGTCCCAGGGTTGGGATCCCCAGTTACGGTCCCAGGGTACAAATCCCCATGTACAGTCCCAGCATTGGAATCCCCAATATAGTCCCAGGTTTAGAATCCCCAAGTGCAGTCCCAGGGCTGGAATCCCCATGTACAGTCCCAGGTCTGGAATCCCCATGTACAGTCGCAGGGCTGTAATCCCCATGTACAGTCCTAGGTTTCGAATCCCCATGTACAGTCCCAGGGTTGGAAACCCCATGTACAATTCCAGGGTTGGAATCCCCATGTGCAGTCCCAGGGTAGGTATCCCCATGTGCAGTGTCAGGGTTAGAATCCCCATGTGCAGTCCCAGGGTTAGAATCTCCATATGCAGTCCTAGGGTTGGAAGCTCCATTTACAATCCCAGGGTTGGAATCTCCATTTACATTCCCAAGTTTGGAATCCCCATGTACGGTCCCAGGGTTGAAATCCACATGTACGGTCCCAGGGTTGAAAACCCCACGTACAGTCCCAGGGTTGGAATCCGCTTATAAAGTCCCAGGGTTAGAAACCCCATGTAGTGTCCCAGGGCTGGAATCCCCAGGTTCAGTCCCAGGGTTAGAATCCCCATGTACATTCCCAGCATTGGAATACCCATGTACAGTCCCAGGGTTGGAATCCCAATGTGCAGTCCCAGGGTTGCAATCCCCATGTACAGTTCCAGGGTTGGAATCCCCACGTAAAGTCCCCGGGCTGGAATCCCCATGTGCAATCCCAGGCAAAAATCTCCATGTACAGTCCCAGGGTTGGAACAGCATTAACATTTCCAGGGTTAGTATTCCCATGTACAGTCCCAGGGTTAGAATCCCCATGTACAGTCCTCGGGTTAGAAACCCCAAGTACAGTCCCAGGGTTTAAATCCCCATATACAGTTCCAGGGCTGGAATCCCCATGTACAGTCACAGTGATGGAATCCCCAGGGACAGTCCCAGGGTTCGAATCCCTATATACACTCCCAGCGTTGGAAACCCCATGCAGAGTCCCAGGGTTAGAATCCCTATGTACAGTCCCAGGGTTGGTATCCCCAATTACAGTCCCAGGGTTGAAATCCTCATGTACAGTTCCAGGCTTGGAATCCTCATGTACAGTCACAGGGCTGGATTACACATGCACAGTCCCAGGGTTGTAATCCCCATTTACTCTACAAGTGTTGGAATCCCCATGTACAGTCCCAGGGTTTGAATCCCCAGGAACAGCCCCAGGGCTGGAATCACCATGTGCAATCCCAGGGTTTGAATCCCCATGTACAGTCCCAGTGTTGAAATCCCCACGTACAGTCCCAGGTTTGAAATCTCCACGTACAGTCCCAGGGTTGGAATCCGCTTATGGAGTCCCAGGGTTAGAATCCCCATGTACAGTCCCAGGGCTGGATTCCGATGTACAGTCCCAGAGTTGGAATCCCCAGGTACAGTCCCAGGGCTGGAATCCCCAGGTACAGTCCCAGAGCTGGAATCCCCATGTACAGTCCCAGGTTTGGAATCCTCTGGTACAGTCCCAGGGCTGGAATCCTCATGTACAGTTCCAGGGCTGAAATCCCCATGTACAGCCTTAGGTTTGGAATCTCCATGTGCAGTCTCAGGGTTGGAATCCCCAGATGCAGTTCCGGCATTGTTTTCCACATGTACAGTCCCAGGGTTGGTATCCGCATGTACAGTCCCAGAGTTAGAATACCCAGGGCTGGTAACCCCATGTACAGTCCCAGGGCTGTAATCCCCATGTACAGTCCCATCACTGTAATCCCCATGTACAGTCCCAGGGTTGGAATATTAATGTAGTCCCAGGGTTGGATTCACTAGGTGCTGTCCAAGGGTTAGAATCCCCATGTTCAGTCCCAGGGTTGGAATCCCCATGTACAGTCCCTGGGTTGGAATCCCTATTTACAGTCACAGTGTTGGAATCCCCATGTACAGTCTCAGGGTTTGAATCCCCAGGTACAGCCCCAGGGTTGGAATCATATCTAGCACAAAGGAAGTTGGCTGTGGTTGTTGGAGATCATTCATCTCAATCACATGACATCCCTGCAGGAGTTCCTCAGGGCAGTGTCCTCGGCACAACCATCTTCAGCTGTCTCAACAATCACCTTCCCTCCAGCATGAGGTCAGAAGTGGGGATGTTCGCTGATGATTGCACACTGTTCAGCCCCATTCGAGACTCGTCAGATACTGACGCAGTCCGTGTCCATATGCAGCAAGACCTGGACAACATTCAGACTTCGGCTGACAAATGGCAAGTAACATTCGCACCACACAAGTGCCAGGCAATGACCATCTCCAACAAGCGAGACTCTAACCATCTCCCCTTGACATTCAATGGCATTAGCATCACTGAATCCCCCACTATCAACATCCTGGGGTTTACCATTGATCAGAAACTGAACTGGACCAGCCATATAAATACTGTGGCTACAAGAGCAGGCCAGAGGGTGGGCATTCTGCGGCGAGCGTCTCACCTCCTGACTCCCCAAAGCTTTTCCACCATCTACAAGGCACAAGTCAGCAGTGTGATGGAATACTCTCCACTTGCCTGTATGAGTGCAGCTCCAACAACACTCAAGAAGCTCGACACCATTCAGGATAAAGCAGCCCGCTTGATTGGCACTCCATCCACCACCTTCAACATTCACTCCCTCCACCACCGGCGCGCTGTGGCTGCAGTGTGTACCATCTACAAGTTGCACTGCAGCAACTCGCCAAAGCTCCTTCAACAGCACCTTCCAAACCCGCGAACACTACCACTTAGAAGGACAAGGGCAGCAGACGCATGGGAACATCACCACCTACAACTTCCCCTCCAAGCCACACACCATCCGGACTTGGAACTGTATCACCGTTCCTTCACTGTCGCTGGGCCAAAATCCTGGAACTCCCTTCCTAACAGCATTGTGGGTGTAACTACACCATATGGACAGCAGCGGTTCAAGAAAACGGCTCATCACCATCTACTCAAGGGCAATGAGGGATGGGCACTAAATGCAGGCCTAGCCAGCCAGCGACGCCCACATCCCATCAATGAATTTTAAAAAAAAGCCCCACGGCTGGAATCCCCATGTACAATCCCAGGGTTGGTATCCGCATGTACCGTCCCAGAGTTAGAATACCTATATACGGTCCCAGGGTCGAAATCCCCACGTATAGTCCCAGGGTTGGAAACTGCTTGTACAGTCCCAGGGTTAGAATCCCCATGTAGAGTCCCAGGGCTGGAATCCACATGTACAGTCCCAGGTCAGGAATCCCCAGGTACAGTCCCAGGGTTGGAATATCAATGTACAGTCCCAGGGTTGGAATCCCCATGTACAGTCACTGGTCTTGAAACCCCATATACGTCCCAGCATTGGAATACCCATGTACAATCCCAGGGTTGGAATCCCCATGTACAGTCCCAGGGTTGGAAAATTCCATGTACAGTCCCAGGGTTAGAATCCCCATGTACAGTCCTAGGATTCTAATCCCAATGTACAATCCCAGGGTTGGAATCCCCATGTACAGTCCCAGCATTAGAATCCCCATGTACAGTACCAGAGTTAGATGCCCATGTACAGTCCCAGTGTTAGAATCCCCATCTACAGTCTCAGGGTTGGAGTACCTATGTACAGACCCAGGGCTGCTATCCCCATGTACAGTCCCAGGGTTGGAATCCCCATGTACAGTCTCAGGGTTGGAATACCCACGTACAGACCCAGGGTTGGAATCCCAATGTACAGTCCCAGGACTGGAATCCCCATGTACAGTGCCAGGGTTGAAATCCCCATATACAGTCACAGGGCTGGAATCCCCATGTACAGTCTCAGAGTTAGAATCCCCCTGTACAGTCTCAGGGTTAGAATCCTCACGTACAGTCCCAGGTTTGGAATGCCCATGTACATTCCCAGGGCTGGAATCCCAATGTACAGTCTCATGGATTGAACCTCCATGTACAGTCCCAGGACTGGAATCCCAATGTACAGTCTCATGGATTGAACCCCCATGTACAGTCCCAGCGGTTGGAATCCCCATGTACAGTCCCAGGGTTGGAATCCCCAATTACAATCCCAGGTTTGGAATCCCCATTTACAGTCCCAGGGTTGGTATCCCCATGTACGGTCCCAGGAATGAAATCCCCATGTAAGTTCCCAGGGTTGAAATCCCCATGTACAGTCCCAGAGTTGGAATCCGCTGATACAGTCCCAGGGTTAGAATCCCCATGTAGAGTCCCAGGGATGGAATCCTCATGTACAGTCCCAGGGTTGGAATCCCCATGTACAGTCCCAGGGCTGGAGTCCCCATGTACAATCCCAGGGTAAAAATCTCCATGTACAGTCCCAGGGTTGGAATCCCAATGTACAGTCCCAGGCTTAGAATCCCCATGTACAGTCCCAGGGTTAGTATCCCCAAGTACAGTCCCAGGATTGAAATCCCCATATACAGTTCCAGTGCTGGAATCCCCATGTAAAGCCCCAGGTTTGGAATGCCCATGTAAAGCCCGAGGTTTGGAATCCCCATGTACAGTCACAGGGCTGGAACCCCCAGGAGCAGTCCCAGGGATCGAATCCCTATGTACACTCCCAGCTTTGGAATCCACATTCACAGTCCCAGGGTTAGATTCCCCATGTACAGTCTCAGGGTTAGAATCCACAATTTCAGTCCCAGGGTTGAAATCCTCATGTACAGTCTCAGGCTTGGAACCCTTATGTACAGTCACAGGGCTGGAGTCCGCATGCACAGTTCCAGGGTTGGAATCCCCATTTCCACTACAAGTGCTGGAATCCCCATGTACAGTCCGAGGGTTGGTATCCCCATGTGCAGTCCCAGGGTTAGAGTCCCCATGTGCAGTCCCAGGGCTAGAATATCCATGTGCATTCCCAGGGTTGGAATACCCATTTACAATCCCAGGGTTGGAATCTCGATTTACAGTCCCAGGTTTGGAATCCCCTTATACGGTCCCAGGGTTGAAATCCCCATGTACAGTCCCAGGGTTGAAATCCCCACATACAGTCCCAGGGTTGGAATCCGCTTATACAGTCCCAGTGTTAGAATCCCCATGTACAGCCCCAGCATTGGAATCCCCATGTTCAATCCCAGGGTTGGAATCCCAATGTACAGTCACAGGTTTGGAATCCCCATGTACAGTCCCAGGGTTGAAATCCCCATGTACAGTCCCTGAGCTGGAATCCCCATGTACAGTCCCAGGGTTAGCATCTCCATGTACAGTCCCAGGGTTGGAACACAATTAACAGTCCCAGGGTTGGTATCCCCATGTATAGTCCCAGGGTTAGTATCCCCATGTACAGTCCCAGGGTTAGAATCCCCAAGTACAGTCCCAGGGATGAAATCCCCATATACAGTCACAGGGCTGGAATCCCCAGGGACAGTCCCAGGGTTCGAATCCCTATGTACACTCCCAGCGTTGGAAACCCCGTGCACAGTCCCAGGGTTAGAATCCCCATGTGCAGTCCCAGGGTTAGAATCCCCAAGTACAGTCCCAGGGTTGAAATCCTCTTGTACAGTCCCAGGCTTGGAATTCTCATGTACAGTCACAGGGCTGGAGTCCACATGCACTGTCCCAGGGTTGGAATACCCATTTACACTACAAGTGTTGGAATCCCCATGTACAGTCCCAGAGTTTGAAGCCCCAGGTACAGCCCCAGGGTTGGAATCATCTTGTGCAATCCCAGGGTTTGAATCCCCATGTAGAGTCCCAAGGTTGAAATCCCCACGTACGGTCCCAGGTTTGAAATCTCCACGCACAGTCCCAGGGTTGCAATCCGCTTATGCAGTCCCAGGGTTAGAACCCCCATGTACAGTCCCAGGGCTGGATTCCCCATGTACAGTCCCAGAGTTGGAATCCCCAGGTACAGTCCCAGGGCTGGAATCCCCAGGTACAGTCCCAGGGCTGGAATCCCCATGTACAGTCCCAGGTTTGGAATCCTCAGGTACAGTCCCAGGGCTGAAATCCCCATGTACAGTCCCAGCATTGGAAGCCCCATGTACAGCCTCAGGTTTGGAATCTCCATGTGAAGTCTCAGGGTTGGAATCCCCATGTACAGTCCCAGGGTTGGAAACCCCAGGTACAGTCCCTGGGTTAGAATGCCCTTGTACAGTCCCAGCATTGGAAGCTCCATGTACAGTCCCATGTTTGGTATCCACATGTACAGTCCCAGTGTTAGAATACCCATGTACGGTCCCAGGGTTGAAATCCCCACGTATAGTCCCAGGGTTGGAATCTGCTTGTACAGTCCCAGGGTTTGAATCCCCATGTACAGTCCCAGGGCTGGTAACGCCATGTACAGTCCCAGGGCTGGAAACCCCATGTACAGTCCCAGTGCTGGAATCCCCATGTACAGTCCCAGGGTTGGAATATCAATGTACAGTCCCAGGTTTGGAACCCCCAGCTGCAATCCCAGGGTTAGAATCCCCATGTGCAGTCCCAGGGTTGGAATTCCCAAGAACAGGCCCAGTGCTGGAACCTGCTATTACAGTCCCAGGGTTTGGAACTCCATGTACATTTCCATGGCTGGAATCCCCATGTCCAGTCCCAGGGTTGGTATCCCCATGTACAGTCCCAGGGTTGGAACCCCCATTTACATTTCCATGGCTGGAATCCCCATGTACAGTCCCAGGGTTGGAATCCCCATGTACACTACAAGTGTTGGAATCCCTATGTACATTCCCAGGGTTTGAATCCCCTGGTACATCCCCAGGGTTGAAACCTTACCTAGCACAAAGGAAGTTGCTTGTGGTTGTTGGAGGCCATTCATCTCAATCACATGAAATCACTGTAGGAGTTCCTCAGGGCAGTGTCCTAGGCCCAACCATCTTCAGCTGTTTCATCAATGACCTTCCCTCCATCATAAGGTCAGAAGTGGGGATGTTCGCTGATGATTGCACACTGTTCAGCACCATTCGAGGCTCGTCAGATACTGACACAGTCTGTGTCCATATGCAGCAAGACCTGGGCAACATTTAGACTTGGACTGACAAGTGGCAAGTAATATTCGCACCACACAAGTGCCAGGTAATGACCGTTTCCAACAAGCGAGACTCTAACCATCTCCCCTTGACATTCAATGGCATTACCATCGCTGAATCCCCCACTATCAACATCCTGGGAGTTACAATTGATCAGAAACTGAACTGGACCAGCCATATAAATACTGTGGCTACAAGAGCAGGCCAGAGGGTGGGAATTCTGCGGCGAGTGTCTCACCCCCTGACTCCCCAAAGCATTTCCACCAACTACAAGGCACAAGTCAGGAGTGCGATGGAATACTCTCCACTTGCCTGGATGAGTGCAGCTCCAACAACACTCAAGAAGCTGGACACCATTCAGGATAAAGCAGCCCGCTTGATTGGCATTCCATCCACCACCTTCAACATTCATTCCCTCCACCACCGGCGCACTGTGGCTGCAGTGTGTACCATCTACAAGTTGCTCTGCAGCAACTCGCCAAAGCTCCTTCAACAGCACCTTCCAAGCCGGCGACCTCTACCACTTAGAAGGACAAGGGCAGCAGACACATGGGAACATCACCACCTACAGGTTCCCTCCAAGCCACACACCATCCTGACTTGGACCTGTATCGCTGTTCCTTCACTGTCGCTGGGCCAAAATCCTGGAACTCACTTCCTAACATCATTGTGGGTGTACCTACAACATATGGACAGCAGCGGTTCAAGAAGGCGGCTCACCGCCATCTACTCAAGGGCAATTAGGGATGGGCTCTAAATGCAGTCCTAGCCAGCCAGAGACGCCCACATCCCATCAATGAATAATAAAAAAAAAAGCCCAAGGCTGGAATCCCCATGTACAATCCTAGGGTTGGAATCCCTATGTACAGACCCAGGGTTGGAATACCCATGTACAGTCCTAGGGTTCGAATCCCCATGTACAGTCCCAGGGTTGGAGCCCCATGTACAGTCCCTGGGTTAGAATCCCCTTGTACAGTCCCGGCATTGGAATCCCCATGTACAGTCCTAGGGTTGGTATCCGCATGTACAGTCCCAGTGTTATAATACCCATGTATGGTCCCAGGGTTGAAATCCCCACGTATAGTCCCAGGGTTGGAATCAGCTTGTACAGTCACAGGGTTAGAATCCCCAGGTACAGTCCCAGGTCGGGAATCCCCAGGTACAGTCCCAGGGTTGGAATATTAATGTACAGTCCCAGAGTTGGAATCCCCATGTACAGTCCCAGGTCTGGAATCCCCATAAACAGTCCCAGCATTGGAATACCCATGTACAGTCCCAGGGTTGTAATCCCCATGTACAGTCCCAGTGTTGGAATCCCCATGTACAGTCCCAGGGTTGGAAACCCCATGTACAGTCTCAGGGTTGGAAACTCCATGTACAGTCCCAGGGTTGGAAACTTCATGTACAGTCCCAGGGTTAGAACCCCCATGTACAGTCCCAGGGTAAGAATCCCAATGTACAATCCCAGGGTTGGAAACCCCATGTACAGTCCCAGGGTTGGAAACTCCATGTACAGTCCCAGGGTTAGAATCCCCATGTACAGTCCCAGGGTGAGAATCCCAATGTACAATCCCAGGGTTGGAAACCCCATGTACAGTCCCAGGGTTGGAAACTCCATGTACAGTCCCAGGGTTAGAATCTCCATGTAAAGTCCCAGGGTAAGAATCACCATGTACAGTCCCAGGGTTATAATCCCAATGTACAATCCCAGGTTTGGAATCCCCATGTACAGTCCCAGTGTTAGAATCCCCATATACAGTTCTAGGGCTGGAATCCCCATGTACGGTCCCAGGGTTCGAATCTTCATGTACTGCCGCAAGGTTGGAATCCACATGACAGTCACAGGGCTGGAATCCCCAGGGAGAGTCCCAGTGTCAGATACCCCATGTGCAGTCCCAGGGTTGGAATTGCCTTGTACAGTCCCAGTGCTGGAATCTGCTTTTACAATCCCAGGCTTTGAATCCCCATGTACAGTCCCAGGGTTGGAATCCCCATTTACAATCCCAGGGTTGGAATCCCCAATTACAGTCCCAGGGTTGGAATCCCAATGTACGGTCCCAGGGTTAGAATACCCATATACAGTCCCAGGGTTGGAATCCCCATGTACAGTCCGAGGGTTGGAATCCCCATGTACAGTCCCAGGGTTGGAATCCCCATGTACAGTCCCAGGGCTGGAATCCCCATGTACAGTCCCAGGGTTAGAATTCCCAAGTACAGTCCCAGGGTTGAAATCACCATATACAGTTCCAGGGCTGGAATCCCCATGTACAGTCCCAGGGTTGGTGTGGAGATGCCGGAGTTCGACTGGGGTGGACAAATGTAGGAAGTCACACAACACCAGGTTATAGTCCAACAGCTATATTTAAAATCACAAGCTTTCGGAGCGCTGCTCCTTCGTCAGGTGAAGTGGAGAAATGCATAAAGACACAGCTTATATAGTCAGAGAATAATGTCAGATGGTTACAGGTAATCTTTCCAACTTCCATTTATCACACCTCGGGAGAGAGATAATCACAGCAATCAAAGGTGTGAATGGTGTCCAAACAGGTCAGTCAGGAAAACATTACATCAAAGATGTAATTTTTGTAATGTTTTCCTGACTGACCTGTTTGGACACCATTCACACCTTTGATTGCTGTGATTATCTCTCTGCCGAGGTGTGATAAATGGCAGTTGGAAAGATTACCTGTGAACATCTGACATTATTCTCTGACTATATAAGTTGTGTCTTTATGCATTTCTCCACTTCACCTGACGAAGGAGCAGCGCTCCGAAAGCTTGTGATTTCAAATAAAGCTGTTGGACTATAACCTGGTGTTGTGTGACTTCTTACATTAGTCCCAGGGTTAAAACCTCATGTACAGTCCCAGGGTTTGAATCCCCAGGTACAGTCCCAGGCTGGAATCCCCAGGTACAGTCCCAGGGCTGGAAACCCCATGTACAGCTTCTACATTTGGAATCTCCAAGTGCAGTCTCAGTGTTGGAATCCCGATGTACAGTCCCTGTGTTGGAATCCCCAGGTACAGTCCTTGGGTTAGAAACCCCTTGTACAGTCCCGGCATTGGAATCCCCATGTACAGTCCCAGGTTTGGTATCCGCATGTACAGTCCCAGTGTTAGAATCCCCATGTACAGTCTCAGGGTTGGAATCCTCATGTACAGTCCCAGGTTTGCAATCCCCATGTACAGTCCCAGGGTTAGTATCCCCGTGTACATTCTCAGGGTTTGAATACCCATGTACATTCCCAGGGTTGGAATCCCCATGTACCGCCCCAGGGTTGGAATCCCCATGTACATTCACAGGGCTGGATTCCCCAGGGAGAGACCCAGGGTTCGAAACCCCATGTACACTCCCAGTTTTGGAATCCCCATGCACAATCCCAGGGTTGGAATCCTCATGTACAGACACAGGGTTGGAATCCCCATGCACAGTCCCAGGGTTGGAACCCCCATTTTACACTCCCAGTGTTCGAATCCCCATGTACACTCCCAGGGTTTAAAACCCCATGTACATCCCCAGGGTTGGAATCACCATGTACAGTCCCAGGGTTAGAATCCCCATGTGCAGTCCCAGGGTTGGAATATCAATGTACAGTCCCAGGTTTGGAATACCCAGGTACAGTCCCTGGGTTAGAATCCCCTTCTGCAGTCCCAGCATTGGAATCCCAATGTACAGTCCCAGGGTTGGAATCCCCATGTAGTGTCCCAGGGTTAGAATCCCCATGTACAGTCCCAGGGTTGCTATCTGCATGTACATTCCCAGGGTTAGAATCCCCATGTATGGAACCATGATTGAAATCCCCTTGTACATTCTCAGTGTTGGACTCCGCTTGTACAGTCCCAGGGTTAGAATCCCCATGTACAGTCCCATGGGCTGGAATCAACATGTACAGTCCCAGGGCTGGAATCTGCTTTTACATTCCCAGGGTTTGAATTCCCATGTACAGTCCCAGGGTAGGAATCCCCAAGTGCAGTCCCATGGATAGAATCCCCATTTACAGTCCCAGGGTTGGAATCCCCATTTAGTCCCAGGGTTGGAATCCCCGTTTACAGTCCCAGGGTTGGACTTACCATTAACAGTCCCTGGGTTGGATCCACATTTACAGTTACAGGGTTAGATTATCCATGAACAGTCCCAGGTTTGGAATCCCCATTTACAGTCCCAGGGCTGCAATCCCCATGTACAGTCAATGGGCTTGAATCCCCAGGAACAGTCCCACGGTTCGAATCCCTAGGTACACTCCCAGCGTTGGAATTCCCATGCACAGTCCCAGGGTTAGAATCCCCAAGTGCAGTCCCAGGGTTGAAAACCCCATATCCAGTTCCAGGGCTGGAATCCCCATGTAGAGTCTCAGGCTCTGAATCCCCAAGTACAGCCCCAGGGTTGGAATCACCATGTACAGTCCCAGGGTTTGAATCCACATGTACAGTCCCAGGGATATAATCCCCACGTACGGTCCCAGGGTTGAAATGTCCACGTACAGGCCCAGGGTTGGAATCACCAGGTACAGTCCCAGGACTGGAATCCCCATGTACAGTCCCAGGGTTGGAATCCTCAGGTACAGTCCCAGGGCTGGAAACCCCATGTACAGCCTCAGGTCTGGAATCTCCATGTGCAGTCTCAGGGTTGGAATCCCCATGTACAGTCCCAGGGTTGGAATATCCAAGTACAGTCCTTGGGTTAGAATCCCCTTGTACAGTTGGTATCCGCATGTACAGTCCCAGTGTTAGAATCCCCATGTAGAGTCCCAGGGATGGAATCCCCATGTACAGTCCCAGGGTTAGAAACCCCATGTACAGTCCCAATGTTAGAATCTCCAATACAGTCCCAGGGTTAAAATCCCCATATACAGCCCCAGAGTTGGAATCCCCATATACCGCCCCAGGATTGGAATCCCCATGTACAGTCACAGGGCTGGAATCCCCAGGGAGAGACCCAGAGTTCGAAATCCCATGTACTCTCCCAGTGTTGGAATCGCCATGCACAGTCCCAGGGTGGGAATCCTCATGTACAGTCACAGGATTGGAATACCCATGCACAGTCCCAGGGTTGGAATCCCCATGTACAGTCACAGGTTTGGAATCCCCATGTACAGCCCCAGGGTTGGAATCACCATGTACAGTCCCAGGGTTAGAATCCCCACGTACGTTCCCAGGGTTGAAATCCCCATGTAAGGTCCCAGGGTTGGAATCCGCATATGCAGTCCCAGGGTTAGAATTCCCATGTACAGTCACAGGGCTGGATTCTCCATGTAAAGTCCCAGGGTTGGAATCTTCAGGTACAGTCCCAGGCTCGCAATCCCCATGTACAGTCCCAGGGTTGGACTCTCCATGTGCAATCCCAGGGTTGGAATTGCCATTTTCAGTCCCAGGGCTGGAATCCATTGGTACAGTCCTTGGGTTAGAATCCCCTTGTACAGTCCCAGCGTTGGAATCCCAATGTACTGTCCCAGTGTTGCTATCTGCATGTACAGTCCCAGGGTTAGAATCCCCATATATGGACCCATGGTTGAAATCTCCTTGTACATTCACAGGGTTGGAATCCGCTTGTACAGTCCCAGGGTTAGAATCCCCATGTACATTCCCAGGGCTGGAATCAACATGTACAGTCCCAGGGCTGGAATCCCCATGTACAATCCCAGGGCTGGAATCCCCATGTACAGTCACAGGGCTGCAATTCCCATGTACAGTCACAGGGTTGGAATATCAATGCACAGTCACAGGGTTGGAATCCCCATGTGCAGTCCCAGGGTTAGAATCCCCATGTGCAGTCCCAGGGTTGGAATTCCCCCGTACAGTCCCAGTGCTGGAATCTGCTTTTACATTCCCAGGGTTTGAATTCCCATGTACAGACCCAGGGTTGGAATCCCCATGTGCTGTCCCACGGTTGGAATGCCCATTTACAGTCCCAGGTTTGGAATCCCCATTTACAGTCCCAGGGTTAGATTATCCATGAACATTCCAAGTCTTGGAATCCCCATTCACAGTCCCAGGGTTGGAATCCCCATGTAAATCCAAGGGTTGAAATCCCCATGTACAGCCACAAGGGTGGAATCCACATGTAAAATCCCAGGGTTGGAATCCCCATGTACAGTCCCAGGGTTGGAAACCCCATGTACAGCCCCAGGGTTGAAATCACCATGTACAATCCCAGGGTTGGAATCCCTATGTACAGTCCCAGGGTTGGAATACCCATTTGCGGTCCCATGGTTGGAATACCCATTTACGGTCCCGGCGTTCAAATCCCTACATACGGTCCCAGAGTTGTAATCCCCAAGGCTAGAGTTCCCATGTACTGTCCCAGGGCTGGAATATCAATGTACAGTCCCAGGGTTGGAATCCCCATGTGCAGTCTCAGGGTTAGAATCCCCATGTGCAGTCCCAGGGTTGGAATTCCCAGGTATCGTCCCAGTGCTGGATTCTGCTTTTACATTCCCAGGAATTGAATTCCCATGTACAGTCCCAGGGTTGGAATCCCCATGTGCAGTCCCAGGTCTGGAATCCCCATATACAGTCCCAGCATTGGAATACCCATGTACAGTCCCAGGGTTGTAATCCCCATGTACAGTCGCAGGGTTGGAATCCCCATGTACAGTCCCAGGTTTGGAAACCCCATGTACAGTCTCAGGGTTGGAAACTCCATGTACAGTCCCAGGGTTGGAAACTCCATGTACAGTCCCAGGGTTAGAATCCCCATGTACAGTCCCAGGGTAAGAATCCCCATGTACAGTCCCAGGGTTATAATCCCAATGTACAATCCCAGGGTTGGAATCCCCATGTACAGTCCCAGCATTAGAATCCCCATGTACAGTCCCAGGGTTGGAAACCCCATGTACAGTCCCAGAGTTGGAAACTCCATGTACAGTCCCAGGGTTAGAATCCCCATGTAAAGTCCCAGGGTAAGAATCCCCATGTACAGTCCCAGGGTTATAATCCCAATGTACAATCCCAGGTTTGGAATCCCCATGTACAGTCCCAGTGTTAGAATCCCCATGTACAGTTCTAGGGCTGGAATCCCCATGTACGGTCCCAGGGTTAGAATCTTCATGTACTGCCGCAAGGTTGGAATCCACATGAACAGTCACAGGGCTGGAATCCCCAGGGAGAGACCCAGAGTTCGAAATCCCATGTACTCTCCCAGTGTTGGAATCGCCATGCACAGTCCCAGGGTGGGAATCCTCATGTACAGTCACAGGATTGGAATACCCATGCACAGTCCCAGGGTTGGAATCCCCATGTACAGTCACAGGTTTGGAATCCCCATGTACAGCCCCAGGGTTGGAATCACCATGTACAGTCCCAGGGTTAGAATCCCCACGTACGTTCCCAGGGTTGAAATCCCCATGTAAGGTCCCAGGGTTGGAATCCGCATATGCAGTCCCAGGGTTAGAATTCCCATGTACAGTCACAGGGCTGGATTCTCCATGTAAAGTCCCAGGGTTGGAATCTTCAGGTACAGTCCCAGGCTCGCAATCCCCATGTACAGTCCCAGGGTTGGACTCTCCATGTGCAATCCCAGGGTTGGAATTGCCATTTTCAGTCCCAGGGCTGGAATCCATTGGTACAGTCCTTGGGTTAGAATCCCCTTGTACAGTCCCAGCGTTGGAATCCCAATGTACTGTCCCAGTGTTGCTATCTGCATGTACAGTCCCAGGGTTAGAATCCCCATATATGGACCCATGGTTGAAATCTCCTTGTACATTCACAGGGTTGGAATCCGCTTGTACAGTCCCAGGGTTAGAATCCCCATGTACATTCCCAGGGCTGGAATCAACATGTACAGTCCCAGGGCTGGAATCCCCATGTACAATCCCAGGGCTGGAATCCCCATGTACAGTCACAGGGCTGCAATTCCCATGTACAGTCACAGGGTTGGAATATCAATGCACAGTCACAGGGTTGGAATCCCCATGTGCAGTCCCAGGGTTAGAATCCCCATGTGCAGTCCCAGGGTTGGAATTCCCCCGTACAGTCCCAGTGCTGGAATCTGCTTTTACATTCCCAGGGTTTGAATTCCCATGTACAGACCCAGGGTTGGAATCCCCATGTGCTGTCCCACGGTTGGAATGCCCATTTACAGTCCCAGGTTTGGAATCCCCATTTACAGTCCCAGGGTTAGATTATCCATGAACATTCCAAGTCTTGGAATCCCCATTCACAGTCCCAGGGTTGGAATCCCCATGTAAATCCAAGGGTTGAAATCCCCATGTACAGCCACAAGGGTGGAATCCACATGTAAAATCCCAGGGTTGGAATCCCCATGTACAGTCCCAGGGTTGGAAACCCCATGTACAGCCCCAGGGTTGAAATCACCATGTACAATCCCAGGGTTGGAATCCCTATGTACAGTCCCAGGGTTGGAATACCCATTTGCGGTCCCATGGTTGGAATACCCATTTACGGTCCCGGCGTTCAAATCCCTACATACGGTCCCAGAGTTGTAATCCCCAAGGCTAGAGTTCCCATGTACTGTCCCAGGGCTGGAATATCAATGTACAGTCCCAGGGTTGGAATCCCCATGTGCAGTCTCAGGGTTAGAATCCCCATGTGCAGTCCCAGGGTTGGAATTCCCAGGTATCGTCCCAGTGCTGGATTCTGCTTTTACATTCCCAGGAATTGAATTCCCATGTACAGTCCCAGGGTTGGAATCCCCATGTGCAGTCCCAGGTCTGGAATCCCCATATACAGTCCCAGCATTGGAATACCCATGTACAGTCCCAGGGTTGTAATCCCCATGTACAGTCGCAGGGTTGGAATCCCCATGTACAGTCCCAGGTTTGGAAACCCCATGTACAGTCTCAGGGTTGGAAACTCCATGTACAGTCCCAGGGTTGGAAACTCCATGTACAGTCCCAGGGTTAGAATCCCCATGTACAGTCCCAGGGTAAGAATCCCCATGTACAGTCCCAGGGTTATAATCCCAATGTACAATCCCAGGGTTGGAATCCCCATGTACAGTCCCAGCATTAGAATCCCCATGTACAGTCCCAGGGTTGGAAACCCCATGTACAGTCCCAGAGTTGGAAACTCCATGTACAGTCCCAGGGTTAGAATCCCCATGTAAAGTCCCAGGGTAAGAATCCCCATGTACAGTCCCAGGGTTATAATCCCAATGTACAATCCCAGGTTTGGAATCCCCATGTACAGTCCCAGTGTTAGAATCCCCATGTACAGTTCTAGGGCTGGAATCCCCATGTACGGTCCCAGGGTTAGAATCTTCATGTACTGCCGCAAGGTTGGAATCCACATGAACAGTCACAGGGCTGGAATCCCCAGGGAGAGTCCCAGTGTCAGATACCCCATGTGCAGTCCCAGGGTTGGAATTGCCTTGTACAGTCCCAGTGCTGGAATCTGCTTTTACAATCCCAGGCTTTGAATCCCCATGTACAGTCCCAGGGTTGATATCCCCATTTACAATCCCAGGGTTGGAATCCCCAATTACAGTCCCAGGGTTGGAATCCCAATGTACGGTCCCAGGGTTAGAATACCCATATACAGTCCCAGGGTTGGAATCCCCATGTACAGTCCGAGGGTTGGAATCCCCATGTACAGTCCCAGGGTTGGAATCCCCATGTACAGTCCCAGGGCTGGAATCCCCATGTACAGTCCCAGGGTTAGAATTCCCAAGTACAGTCCCAGAGTTGAAATCACCATATACAGTTCCAGGGCTGGAATCCCCATGTACAGTCCCAGGGTTGGTGTGGAGATGCCGGAGTTGGACTGGGGTGGACAAATGTAGGAAGTCACACAACACCAGGTTATAGTCCAACAGCTATATTTAAAATCACAAGCTTTCGGAGCGCTGCTCCTTCGTCAGGTGAAGTGGAGAAATGCATAAAGACACAGCTTATATAGTCAGAGAATAATGTCAGATGGTTACAGGTAATCTTTCCAACTTCCATTTATCACACCTCGGGAGAGAGATAATCACAGCAATCAAAGGTGTGAATGGTGTCCAAACAGGTCAGTCAGGAAAACATTACATCAAAGATGTAATTTTTGTAATGTTTTCCTGACTGACCTGTTTGGACACCATTCACACCTTTGATTGCTGTGATTATCTCTCTGCCGAGGTGTGATAAATGGCAGTTGGAAAGATTACCTGTAAACATCTGACATTATTCTCTGACTATATAAGCTGTGTCTTTATGCATTTCTCCACTTCACCTGACGAAGGAGCAGCGCTCCGAAAGCTTGTGACTTCAAATAAAGCTGTTGGACTATAACCTGGTGTTGTGTGACTTCTTACATTAGTCCCAGGGTTAAAACCTCATGTACAGTCCCAGGGTTTGAATCCCCAGGTACAGTCCCAGGCTGGAATCCCCAGGTACAGTCCCAGGGCTGGAAACCCCATGTACAGCCTCTGCATTTGGAATCTCCAAGTGCAGTCTCAGTGTTGGAATCCCGATGTACAGTCCCTGTGTTGGAATCCCCAGGTACAGTCCTTGGGTTAGAAACCCCTTGTACAGTCCCGGCATTGGAATCCCCATGTACAGTCCCAGGTTTGGTATCCGCATGTACAGTCCCAGTGTTAGAATCCCCATGTACAGTCTCAGGGTTGGAATCCTCATGTACAGTCCCAGGTTTGCAATCCCCATGTACAGTCCCAGGGTTAGTATCCCCGTGTACATTCTCAGGGTTTGAATACCCATGTACATTCCCAGGGTTGGAATCCCCATGTACCGCCCCAGGGTTGGAATCCCCATGTACATTCACAGGGCTGGATTCCCCAGGGAGAGACCCAGGGTTCGAAACCCCATGTACACTCCCAGTTTTGGAATCCCCATGCACAATCCCAGGGTTGGAATCCTCATGTACAGACACAGGGTTGGAATCCCCATGTACAGTCACAGGGCTGGAATCCCCAGGGAGAGACCCAGAGTTCGAAATCCCATGTACTCTCCCAGTGTTGGAATCGCCATGCACAGTCCCAGGGTTGGAATCCTCATGTACAGTCACAGGGTTGGAATTCCCATGTACAGCCCCAGGGTTGGAATCACCATGTACAGTCCCAGGGTTAGAATCCCCATGTACAGTCCCGGGGTTGGAATCCCCATGTACAGTCACAGGTTTGGAATCCCCATGTACAGCCCCAGGGTTGGAATCACCATGTACAGTCCCAGGGTTAGAATCCCCATGTGCAGTCCCAGGGTTGATATCCCCACGTACGTTCCCAGGGTTGAAATCCCCATGTAAAGTCCCAGGGTTGGAATCCGCATATGCAGTCCCAGGGTTAGAATTCCCATGTACAGTCACAGGGCTGGATTCTCCATGTAAAGTCCCAGGGTTGGAATCTTCAGGTACAGTCCCAGGCTCGCAATCCCCATGTACAGTCCCAGGGTTGGAATCTCCATGTGCAGTCCCAGGGTTGGAATTGCCATTTTCAGTCCCAGGGCTGGAATCCATTGGTACAGTCCTTGGGTTAGAATCCCCTTGTACAGTCCCAGCGTTGGAATCCCAATGTACTGTCCCAGGGTTGCTATCTGCATGTACAGTCCCAGGGTTAGAATCCCCATGTATGGACCCATGGTTGAAATCTCCTTGTACATTCACAGGGTTGGAATCCACTTGTACAGTCCCAGGGTTAGAACCCCATGTACATTCCCAGGGCTGGAATCAACATGTACAGTCCCAGGGCTGGAATCCCCATGTACAATCCCAGGGCTGGAATCCCCATGTACAGTCACAGGGCTGCAATTCCCATGTACAGTCACAGGGTTGGAATATCAATGCACAGTCACAGGGTTGGAATCCCCATGTGCAGTCCCAGGGTTAGAATCCCCATGTGCAGTCCCAGGGTTGGAATTCCCCCGTACAGTCCCAGTGCTGGAATCTGCTTTCACATTCCCAGGGTTTGAATTCCCATGTACAGACCCAGGGTTGGAATCCCCATGTGCTGTCCCACGGTTTGAATCCCCATTTACAGTCCCAGGTTTGGAATCCCCATTTACAGTCCCAGGGTTAGATTATCCATGAACATTCCAAGTCTTGGAATCCCCATTTACAGTCCCAGGGTTGGAATCCCCATGTAAAGTCCGAGGGTTGAAATCCCCATGTACAGCCACAAGGGTGGAATCCACATGTAAAATCCCAGGGTTGGAATCCCCATGTACAGTCCCAGGGTTGGAAACCCCATGTACAGCCCCAGGGTTGAAATCACCATGTACAATCCCAGGGTTGGAATCCCTATGTACAGTCCCAGGGTTGGAATACCCATTTACGGTCCCATGGTTGGAATACCCATTTACGGTCCCGACGTTCAAATCCCTACATACGGTCCCAGAGTTGTAATCCCCAAGGCTGGAATTCCCATGTACTGTCCCAGGGCTGGAATATCAATGCACAGTCACAGGGTTGGAATCACCATGTGCAGTCTCAGGGTTAGAATCCCCATGTGCAGTCCCAGGGTTGGAATTCCCAGGTATAGTCCCAGTGCTGGATTCTGCTTTTACATTCCCAGGAATTGAATTCCCATGTACAGTCCCAGGGTTGGAATCCCCATGTGCAGTCCCACGGTTGGAATCCCCATTTAGAGTCCCAGGGTTGGAATCCCCATTTACAGTCCCAGGGTTGGAATTACCATTAACAGTCCCTGGGTTGGAATCCCCATTTACAGTCACAGGGTTAGATTATTCATGACCAGTCCAAGGCTTGGAATCCACATTTAAAGTCCCAGGGTTGGAATCCCCATGTACATTCTCAGGGTTGGAATCACCATGTACAGCCCCAAGGGTGGAATCCCCATGTAAAATCCCAGGTTTGGAATCCCCATGTACAGTCCCAGGGTTGGAATCCCCATGTACAGTCCTAGGGCTTGAATCCCCATGTACAGTCCTCGGGTTGGAAACCCCATTTAAACCCCCAGGGTTGGAATCACCATGTACAATCCCAGGGTTGGTATCCCTATGTACAGTCCCATGGTTGGTATCCCCATGTGGAATGCCAGGGTTGGAATCCCCATTTACAATCCCAGAGTTGGAATCCCCATTTACAGTCCCATGGTTGGAATACCCATTTACGGTCCCTGCGTTCAAATCACTACATACGGTCCCAGAGTTGTAATCCCCATGTACAGTCCCAGGGTTGGTATCCCCATGTGCAGTCCCAGGGTTAGAATCCCCATTTAGAGTCGCAGGGCTGGAATCCCCATGTACAATCCCAGGGTTGGAATCCCCATGTACAGACCCAGGGCTGGAATCCCCGTGTACAGTCCCAGGGGTGGAATCACCAAGTACGGTTCCAGGGCTGTTAACCCCATGTACAGTCCCAGGGTTGGAATATCAATGTATAGTCCCAGGTTTGGTATCCGCATGTACAGTCCCAGTGTTAGAATCCCCATGTACAGTCTCAGGGTTGGAATCCTCATGTACAGTCCCAGGTTTGCAATCCCCATGTACAGTCCAAGGGTTAGTATCCCCGTGTACATTCTCAGGGTTTGAATACACATGTAAAGTCCCAGGGTTGGAATCCCCATGTACCGTCCCAGGGTTAGGATCCGCATGTACAGTCCCAGTGTTAGAATCCCCAAGTACAGGCCCAGGTTTGAAATTCCCATGTACAGCCCTAGGGTTGGAATCCCCATGTACCGCCCCAGGGTTGGAATCTCCATGTACAGTCACAGGGCTGGAATCCCCAGGGAGAGACCCAGGGTTCGAAACCCCATGTACACTCCCAGTTTTGGAATCCCCATGCACAGCCCCAGGGTTGGAATCCTCATGTACAGTCACAGGGTTGGAATCCCCATGCACAGTCCCAGGGTTGGAATCCCCATTTTACACTCCCAGTGTTCGAATCCCCATGTACACTCCCAGGGTTTAAAACCCCATGTACATCCCCAGGGTTGGAAACACCATGTACAGTCCCAGGGTTAGAATCCCCATGTGCAGTCCCAGGGTTGGAATAACAATGTACAGTCCCAGGGCTAAAATCCCCTTGTTCAGTCCCAGGGTTTGAATCTTCAGGTACAGTCCCAGTTTCGGAATCCCCATGTACAGTCCCAGGGTTGGAATCTCCATGTGCAGTCCCAGGGTTGGAATTGCCATTTTCAGTTCCGGGGCTGGAATACCCAGGTACAGTCCCTGGGTTAGAATCCCCTTCTGCAGTCCCAGCGTTGGAATCCCAATGTACAGTCCCAGGGTTGGAATCCCCATGTAGTGTCCCAGGGTTAGAATCCCCATGTACAGTCCCAGGGTTGCTATCTGCATGTACATTCCACGGGTTAGAATCCCCATGTATGGACCCATGATTGAAATCCCCTTGTACATTCTCAGTGTTGGACTCCGCTTGTACAGTCCCAGGGTTAGAATCCCCATGTACAGTCCCATGGGCTGGAATCCCCATGTACAGTCCCAGGGCTGGAATCCCCATATACAGTCCCAGGGCAGGAATCTGCTTTTACATTCCCAGGGTTTTTAAATTCCCATGTACAGTCCCAGGGTATGAATCCCCAAGTGCAGTCCCACGGACAGAATCCCTATTTACAGTCCCAGGGTTGGAATCCCCATTTAGTCCCAGGGTTGGAATCCCCGTTGACAGTCCCAGGGTTAGAATTACCATTAACAGTCCCTGGGTTGGATCCACATTTACAGTCACAGGGTTAGATTATCCATGAACAGTCCCAGGCTTGGAATCCCCATTTACAGTCCCAGGGTTGCAATCCCCATGTACAGTCCCAGGGTTGGAATCCCCATGTACGTTCCTAGGCCTAGAAATTCAGTATAGCCACTTTTGGGGCGGAAAAGTCGGGCGGCCGCTAAAGTTTGCGCCCGGCTCAAAGTCGAGGCCACTTCGCCGATATTCAGTAGCTTCGCCCTAAGAGTTTGCTCGAGCGCTAATACTGGCGTTACACAACTATCTTTAGGCGCAAAGCCGGCGGTGCTGAGCTAAACCGCCGAGGCCGGGCGCAGCGCAGGTGCGGTCATTTCTTGATTGACAGCAGACACCCTGGCGCCGGCCAGCTCTTAAAGGGGGAAGGGTCGAGTTCGTCTGCTGCCACGCCCTGGACACTGCAGCCCTCCAGCTAGGCCTAAACACTGCTGCTGAACAGAAATAGCGCCTGGAAAGATGCAGAAGGCCCGTGAACGAGCGCAGCGCTTCACTGGCCATGATTTGAGGGTGCTGGTTAGGCCTTTGGAGAGGAGACGCAAACACCTGTTCCCGGACAGTGGGAAGAAGCCTGCGACCAGCATCTACAGGAAAGCCTGGAGGGAGGTCGCCATCAGGGTGACAGCCAACAGCGAGGTCCCCAGGAACTGTATCCAATGCAGAAAAAAGTTCAATGTCCTCACGAGGATTGTCAGGGTAAGTAGCCTTTCCAGTGTCCTCCTCATCCTTGCATGTGCACCTCACATTATGGGCAAAGGGACCTGAAAGCCCTAATGGCCAGCCCTCATCCAGCAGCTTTGGGACTGGCATGAACATCAATTGCACATTCTGCACTTGACACACTGGCCAAGCTATTCGACCATGGGAGGCAGTGCACACCAGATCAGGGCTCCACACTGGCCAAGCTATTCGACCATGGGAGGCAGTGCACACCAGATCAGGGCTCCACACTGGCCAAGCTATTCGACCATGGGAGGCAGTGCACACCAGATCAGGGCTCAACACTGTACTTAGAGGCCGTCCTTTCTCTTGCAGGCCAAGCTGGCCCACAATCAGAAGAGCCGGACTGAGACAGGGGGAGGCGGTCCCCAGATCCAGCAGCTCACTGACCTGGAAGAGCGCGTGGGTCGCCTCATGGGAGGCCCCGTTGCCAGTGGAGATGCCGACCCTGTTCTGGGCACCAATGGTAAGGACATCACCTTTTGGACCTCTCTCGACCCACTTGTGCATCAGATCTACATCCTTTGCCACTGTCCGACCAATGCGCTGAATGCCACAACTCATGCCTCCCTCGCTGACGCCCTCTCCTCAATCTAAAGCTATTCCTGTCCCTTCCTGCTTTCAGATGGTGAGGAGGAGGTCCCTGAAGCTGCCACTGACAGCCCCTCGGAAGAGGAGGAGGAGGAGGAGGAGGAAGAGGAAGAGGAAGGCGGCCCATCAGGGGAACCCTCACCCGCGCCAGGGGATGCCAATGTAGGGGACACGCCTTCCCTGGAGGAGAGCGTGGGGGAAGTGTCGGAGGGGAGTGTCGCTCCTGGGACCAGTGGCGTGCAGCAACGCAGGGGGTGTGCGGTTGCTCAGCGGCCTTCTTCCCAGAGGGGTGTAGTTGCTGGGCCCAGTGGCATCCAGCAACGCGGGAAGGGTCGGCCAGCTCAGCGGCCTTCTCCCCAGAGGGAGAGTCCGGCCTCCAGTCCGCTGACGGTCAACTCCGAGGAGCTGCGCCTCCTCGATCAAATGCCCGTGGACTCGGAGCGCCGACACACCGAGCTCATGGGGGTTGTGGCACGGATGCCTGAGGCCATCGAGTCCCTGGCTCATAGTGTGGCCGAGTTCGGGGCCTCACAGGCCAGGAGTTTGGAGCTATTCGGGGCTGCACAGGACGCGGGTCGTGCCGAATTCGTGGCAACACAGGCAGCGAGTGGGCAGCTGATCAGTGGTGCCGTGCAGTCACTGGCTGGTCTGATGCGGTCACAGACCAGGGCAGCACGGGCACTCACTGCTGCCACACTCGCTGCGTCAGCCAGGCATCGCCAGGACACCCGCCGCGCTGTAGCAGCACAGCGGTCTGTCGTTCAGCACATGGCAGCGCATGCCGCAGTGTGGGCCCGGGCGAGTGCCAGTGTGTCACTTGAGCAGCGGTGGCCTGCCAGACGCCAGCTTGCCCCCATTCCTCCAGCCGCCACTGTCACTCCCCCAGTGGAGCTGCCACGAGATGCTGGTCCGGCTGATGCTGGCCAGCCACAGCTGCAGCATTCACCAGCCGGCCCCTCGAGGCCCAGACCTCGTCTAGGCCGACCCCCAAGGGCATCTGCCGTGACAACATGTGCCTCTCAGGAGCCTTCCCCCAGCCTTGCAGCAGCCACTGGCCACGGTTTGAGGAGGAGCAGCAGGGCGGCCAGGGGCCGCCAAAGGCTGGACAAGGAATCGCCCTCGCGGGCCACAAAGTAGAGGGTGTGGACAAATGTTTGTTTATATTGGGATGGTTGTTTTGTTTCTGGGGATGGTTGTTTTGTTTCTGGGGATGGTTGTCTTGTTTCTGGGGATGGTTGTTTTGTTTCTGGGGATGGTTGTTCTGTTAAGGCCGAGGATGAAGGCCATTTTTGTTCAAATGTTTTGTTATTCCTCCACAGGTTGTGGGAGTGAGTCATGTTTGTGACTGTTTTTTGGGGGGTCTTGTCTGTTTTTGGGTTTCATGTGGGAAGGGCCCTGAGTTTGTTCAATAAAGCATTTTATTTATTCATATTGTCCATGTTTGATCTTTGAAGTGTTTGTTGCCTTAAGTGGCTGAGGGCTTGCGGAGCGGCTGCATTCATGTTCTTTCATTGGCACAAGCCATGCCCTGACAGGGGGCCTAGAAGTGACGTTAATTAAGCCGCCGACGGGCGGCCCTTGGACCTTGTGCCTCCCTCCTGGCCTGGTGCTCCTCCTCCTCCTCCTCCTCCTCCTCATGCTCCTCCTGCTCCTCCTCCTGAGGTGGTGCTCCAGCGTGAGGTGGCAGTGCCTGAGTCCTGCGGATAGCCAGGTTGCGCAGCATGCAGCAAACGACCACGAACTGGGAGACTCGCTCCGGCGAATACTGCAGAGATCCGCCAGAACGATCCAGGCAGTGGAACCATTGTTTGAGGACGCCAATTGTTTGTTCTATGATGTTCCTAGTCACTTGATGGCTCTCGTTGTATGCCTCTTCAGCAGGGGTCCTGGGCGCGCGGAGCGGGGTCATGAGCCAGGTACACAAAGGATAGCCTTTGTCCCCGATAAGCCATCTTCTTGGGTGAGGCTGTGCCTGGAACATGTCAGCCACAGTAGTCTGTCGCAGGATAAAGGCATCGTGGCTGCTGCCTGGAAAGCGGGCATTGACGGCTAGGATGCGCTGCCTGTGGTCACACACCAGCTGTACGTTGAGGGAATGGTAGCCCTTCCGGTTGCGGTAATCCTCGGGATGGTCCACAGGTGCCCGCAAAGCCACATGCGTGCAGTCAATGGCGCCCTGCACCATGGGGAAGTCCGCGATTCTTGCAAATCCCACTGCACGCTGCTGCTGCCTCTCCAGGGTCATGGGGAAGGAGATGAATTGGCGTCTCCTTCTGAAAAGGGCATTGGTGACCTGGTGGATGCAGCAATGCACGGCGAACTGGGATATGTTAGCAATGTCCCCAGCAGCTGATTGGAAGGAGCCGGTGGCATAGAAGTTCAGAGCCACCGTCACCTTCATTTCCACCGACAGAGGCGTCCTGCAACTCAGCTGTGGACGCAGATCTCTGTGAAGCAGATGGCAGATCTCTGCAACCACCTCCCTTCTGAATCGCAGCCTCCTAACACATCGCGCGCCAGTCATGTTGAGATACGAGACCTGCTGGCGGTATTGCCTGAGTGGGTAAGGCCCATGTTGCCGATGCCTGTTGCCCCCTCTGCGTCTAGCCAGGGCTGCCCCTCTAACCCAGCGTCTGTGAGCCCTTCCGACATAATCCTGAAACTCAGCATTGGCACCCCATGCAGCCCCCATAATATGCTGGCAAACAATGAGATATCAGTGAAGGCGAATTGCCAAGCTCTGGCCTGAAGCCAAAAATACCTGTCCTGGTGTTGGCCCAAAGCAGTAAGCTCCCTTCCTTGGTTTTTTTCAAAAAAATCCGTTGCACAAGAGTGATTGCTGCAAAATGGCAGCCCTTTATAGTGCAGGGTAAGTGCCCTTTAAATTGCGCTCCCCGTGGCCCGCTTCGGCTGTGTATCGTTCCACTCCACAGTCATTAGGGCCGCCCGGCGCACAATGGCCCGGCGCGACTGAAGTTCCGGTTTGGGGCACACAAAGTGCGTTGCACGAGGAAATGACGGCATAATCTGCGCGCGCAGCAGGGTGCGCGCAAAGGCTTTGCGCCGGCGCTAAATGTCTACTGAAGTTGGGGCGAGGCGCAGATCGCGCTGCGCCCGGGCGCTAAGCGCCTAGCGCTCGAGATCTACTCCTCCTAAAGCGCTAACGGCTGGCGCACGCTACTGAATTTCCAGGCCCTAGTGTTTGAATCCCCATGTACAGTCCCAGTGCTGGAATCTGCTTTTACAGTCCCAGTGTTAGAATCTTCATGTACCGCCCGATGGTTGGAATCCCCATGTGCAGTCACAGGGCTGGAATCCCCAGGCAGAGTCCCAGGGTTAGAATCCCCATGTGCAGTCCCAGGGCTGGAATTCCCATGTACAGTCCCAGAGTTGGAAACTGCTTTTACAGTCCGAGGCTTAGAATCCCAATGTCCAGTCCCAGGGTTGGAATCCCCATTAACAATCCCAGGGTTGGAATCCCCAATTACAGCCCCAAGGCTGGAATCCCCATGTACGGTCCCAGTGTTGAAATCCCCACCTACTGTCCCAGTGTTGAAATCCCCACATACAGTCCCAGGGTTGGAATCCACGTATACAGTCCCAGGGTTAGAATTCCCATGTAGAGTCCCAGGGCTGGAATCCACATGTACAGTGCCAGGGTTAGAATCCCCAGGTGCAGTCTCAGTTCTGGAATCCCCAGGTACAGTCCCAGTATTAGAAACCCCATGTATAGTCCGAGCATTGGAATACCCATGTACAATCCCAGGGTTGGAATCCCCATGTACAGTCCCAGGGTTGGAATCTCCATGTACAGTTCCAGGGCTGGAATCCCCATGTACAGTCCCAGGGTTAGAATCCCCATGTACAGTCCCAGGGTTGGAATCCCCATGTACAGCCCCAGGGTTGGAATCCCCATGTACAGTCAATGGGCAGGAATTCCCAGGAACAGTCCCAGGGTTCGAATCCCTATGTACACTCCCAGCATTGGAATTCCCATGCACAGTCGCAGGGTTAGAATACCCATGTACCATCCCAGGGTTAGAATCCCCAAGTACAGTCCCAGGGTTGAATTCCCCATATACAGTTACAGGGCTGGAATCCCCATGTACAGTCCCAGGGTTTGAATCCCCAAAAACAGCCCCAGGGTTGGAATCACCAAGTACAGTCCCAGGGTTAGAATCCTCATGTACAGTCCCAGGGTTTGAATACCCATGTACAGCCCCAGGTTTGGAACCCCCATGTACAGTCAATGGGCAGGAATCCCCAGGGACAGTCCCAGGGTTCGAATCCCTATGTACACTCCCAGCATTGGAATTCCCATGCACAGTCGCAGGGTTAGAATACCCATGTACCGTCCCAGGGTTAGAATCCCCAAGTACAGTCACAGGGCTGAATTCCCCATATACAGTTCCAGGGCTGGAATCCCCATGTACAGTCCCAGGGTTTGAATCCCCAAGTACAGCCCCAGGGTTGGAATCACCATGTACAGTCCCAGTGTTTGAATCCCCATGTACAGACCAAGGGTTCAAATCCCCATATTCGGTCCCAGGGTTGAAATGTCCACGTATAGGCCCAGGGATGGAATCCGCTTATGCAGTCCCAGGGTTAGAATTCCCATGTACAGTCACAGGGCTGGATTCCCCATGTGCAGTCCCAGGGTTGGAATCCCCAGGTACATTCCCAGGGTTGCATTCCACAGGTACAGTCCCAGGGCTCGAATCCCCATGTACAGTTCCAGGGTTGGAATCCTCAGGTACATTCCCAGTGCTGGAATCCCCATGTACAGTCTCAGTATTGGAATCCCCATGTGCAGTCCCAGGTTTGGAATCCCCAGGTACAGTCCTTGGGTTAGAATCCCCTTGTACAGACCCGGCGTTGGAATCCCCATGTACAGTCCCAGGGTTGGTATCCGCATGTACAGTCCCAGTGTTAGAATACCCATGTACAGTCCCAGGGTTGGAATCCCCAGGTACAGTCCCAGGGTTAGAATCCCCATGTACAGTCCCAGTGTTAGAATCCCCATGTACAGTCCCAGTATTGAAATCCCCATATACAGCCCCAGGGTTGGAATCCCCATTTACCACCCCAGGATTGGAATCCCCATGTACAGTCACAGGACTGGAGTCCCCACAGAGAGACCTGGGGTTCGAAACCCCATGTACACTCCCAGTGTTGGAATCCCCATGCACAGTCCCTGGGTTAGAATCCTCATGTACAGTCCCAGGGTTGGAATCCCCATGCACAATCCCAGGGTTTGAGTCCCCATGTACAGTCACAGGGTTGGAATCCCCAAGTACAGCCCCAGGGTTGGAATCACCATGTACAGTCCCAGGGTTAGAATCCCCATGTCCAGTCCCAGGGTTGATATCCCCACGTACATTCCCAGGGTTGAAATCCCCACGGACAGTCCCAGGATTGGAATCCGCTTATGCAGTCCCAGGGTTAGAATCCCCATGTACAGTCACAGGGCTGGATTCCCCATGAACAGTCCCAGGGTTGGAATCCCCATGTGCAGTCTCAGGGTTAGAATCCACATGTGCAGTCCCAGGGTTGGAATACCCACGTACAGTCCCTGTGCTGGAATCTGCTTTTACATTCCCAGGGTTTGAATTCCCATGTGCAGTCCCAGGGTTGGAATCCCCTAGTGCAGTCCCACGGTTGGATTCCCCATTTGCAGTCCCAGGGTTGGAATCCCCATTTACAGTCCCAGGGTTGGAATCCCCATGTGCATTCCCAGGGTTGGAATCTCCAGGTTCAGCCCCAAGGGTGGAAACCCAATGTAAAATCTGAGGTTTGGATCCCCATGTATAGTCCCAGGGTTGGAATCCCCCTGTACAGTCCTAGGGTTTGAATCCCCAGGTACAGTCCCAGTGCTGGAATCTGCTTTTACAGTCCCAGGGTTAGAATCTTCATGTACCGGCTGAAGGTTGGAATCCCCATGTACAGTCCCAGGGTTGGAATTCCCATGTACAGTCACAGTGCCGAAATCTGCTTTTACATTCCCAGGCTTTGAATCCCCATGTACAGTCCCTGGGTTGGAATCCCCATTTACAATCCCAGGGTTGGAATCCCCATGTACAGTCCCAGGGTTGAAATCCCCACGTACAGTCCCAGGGTTGGAATCCGCTTATACAGTCCCAGGGTTAGAATCCCCGTGTAGAGTCCCAGGGCTGGAATCCACATGTTCAATGCCAGGGTTAGAATCCCCAGGTACAGTCCCAGGTCTGGAATCCCCAGGTACAATCCCAGGGTTGGAATATCAATGTACAGTCTCAGGGTTAGAAACCCCATGTACAGTCTGAATGTTGGAATACCCATGTACAGTCCCAGGGAGGGAATCCCCAAGTGCAGTCCCACGGTTGGAATCCCCATTTGCAGTCCCAGGGTTGGAATCCCCATTTACAGTCCCAGGGTTGGAATCCCCATTTTCAGTCCCAGGGTTGGAATTACCATTAAAAGTCCCTGGGTTGGAATCCCCATTTACATTCACAGGGTTAGATTATCCATGAACAGTCCCAGGCTTGTAATCCCCATTTAAAGTCCCAGGGTTGGAATCCTCATGTACATTCCCAGGGTTGGAATCCCCATGTTCAGCCCCAAGGTTGGAATCCCCATGTAAAGTCCCAGGGTTGGATCCCCATGTACAGTCCCAGGGTTGGAATCCCCATGTACAGTCCTAGGGTTTGAATCCCCATGGACTGTCCCAGTGCTGGAATCTGTTTTTGCAGTCCCAGGGTTAGAATCTTCATGTACCGCCTGAAGGTTGGAATCCCCATGTACAGTCACAGGGCTGGAATCCCCAGGGAGAGTCCCAGGGTTAGAATCCCCATGTGCAGTACCAGTGTTGGAATTCCCACGTACACTCCCAGTGCTGGAATCTGCTTTTACAGTCCCAGGCTTTGAAACCCCATGTACAGCCCCTGAGTTGGAATCCCCATTTACAATCCCAGGGTTGGAATCCCCAATTACAGTCCCAGGGTTAGAATCCCCATGTATGGTCCCAGTGTTGAAATCCCCACGTACTGTTCCAGGGTTGAAATCCCCATGTACAGTCCCAGGGTTGGAATCCGCTTATACAGTCCCAGGGTTAGAATCCCCATGTAGAGTCCCAGGGCTGGAATCCACATGTTCAGTGCCAGGTACAGCCCCAGGTCTGGAATCCCCAGGTACAGTGCCAGGGTTGGAATATCAATGTACAGTCTCAGGGTTAGAATCCCCATGTACAGTCCGAATGTTGGAATACCCATGTACAGTCCCAGGGTTAGAAGTCCCAAGTACAGTCCCAGGGTTGAAATCCCCATATACAGTTCCAGGGCTGGATTCCCCATGTGCATTCCCAGGGTTAGAATACTCATGTACAGTCCCAGGTTTGGAATACCCATGTACAGCCCCAGGGTTGCAATCCCCATGTACAGTCAATGGGCTTGAATCCCCAGGAACAGTCCCACGGTTCGAATCCCTAGGTACACTCCCAGCATTGGAATTCCCATACACAGTGGCAGGGTTAGAATACCCATGTACAGTCCCAGGGTTAGAATCCCCAAGTACAGTCCCAGGGTTGAAATCCCCATATCCAGTTCCAGGGCTGGAATCCCCATGTAGAGTCTCAGGATCTGAATCCCCAAGTACAGCCCCAGGGTTGGAATCACCATGTACAGTCCCAGGGTTTGAATCCACATGTACAGTCCCAGGGATATAATCCCCACGTACGGTCCCAGGGTTGAAATGTCCACGTACAGGCCCAGGGTTGGAATCACCAGGTACAGTCCCAGGGCTGGAATCCCCATGTACAGTCCCAGGGCTGGAAACCCCATGTACAGTCCCAGGGTTGGAATACCTAAGTACAGTCCTTGGGTTAGAATCCCCTTGTACAGTTGGTATCCGCATGTACAGTCCCAGTTATAGAATCACCATGTAGAGTCCCAGGGATGGAATCCCCATGTACAGTCCCAGGGTTAGAATCCCCATGTACAGTCCCAATGTTAGAATCCCCAATACAATCCCAGGGTTGAAATCCCCATATACAGCCCCAGAGTTGGAATCCCCATGTACCGCCCCAGGATTGGAATCCCCATGTACAGTCACAGGGCTGCAATCCCCAGGGACATACCCAGGGTTCGAAATCCCATTTACTCTCCCAGTGTTGGAATCGCCATGCACAGTCCCAGGGTTGGAATCTTCATATACAGTCACAGGGTTGGAATGCCCATGCACAGTCCCAGGGTTGGAATCCCCATGTACAGCCCCAGGGTTGGAATCACCATGTACAGTCCCAGGGTTAGAATCCCCATGTACAGTCCCAGGGTTGATATCCCCACGTACGTTCCCAGGGTTGAAATCCCCACGTACAGTTCCTGGGTTTGAATCCGCATATGCAGTTCCAGGGTTAGAATTCCCATGTACAGTCCCAGGGCTGGATTCTCCATGTAAAGTTCCAGGGTTGGAATCTTCAGGTACAGTCCCAGGTTCGCAATCCCCATGTACAGTCCCAGGGTTGGAATCTCCATGCGCAGTCCCAGGGTTGGAATTGCCATTTTCAGTCCCAGGGCTGGAATCCCCACGAACAGTCCTTGGGTTAGATACCCCTGGCACAGTCCCAGCGTTGGAATCCCCAGGTACAGTCCCAGTGCTGGAATCTGCTTTTACAGTCCCAGGGTTAGAATCTTCATGTATCGGCTGAAGGTTGGAATCCCCATGTACAGTCACAGGGCTGGAATTCCCAGGGAGAGTCCCAGGGTTAGAATCCCCATGTGCAGTCCCAGGGTTGGAATTCCCATGTACAGCCACAGTGCTGGAATCTGCTTTTACATTCCCAGGCTTTGAATCCCCATGTACAGTCCCTGGGTTGGAATCCCCATTTACAATCCCAGGGTTGGAATCCCCAATTACAGTCCCAGGGTTGGAATCCCCATGTACGGTCCCAGTGTTGAAATCCCCATGTACTGTCCCAGGGTTGGAATCCGCTTACACAGTCCCAGGGTTAGAATCCTCTTGTAGAGTCCCAGGGCTGGAATCCACATGTTCAATGCCAGGGTTAGAATCCCCAGGTACAGTCCCATGTCTGGAATCCTCAGGTACAATCCCAGGGTTGGAATATCAATGTACAGTCTCAGGGTTAGAATCACCATGTACAGTCTGAATGTTTGAACACCCATGTACAGTCCCAGGGTTGCTATCTGCATGTACAATCCCAGGGTTAGAATCCCCATGTATGGACCCATGTTTGAAATCTACTTGTACATTCTCAGGGTTGGACTCCGCTTGTACAGTCCCAGGGTTAGAATCCCCATGTACATTCCCAGGGCTGGAATCCCCATATACAGTCCCAGGGCTGGAATCCCCATGTACAATCCCAGGGCTGGAATCCCCATGTACAGTCACAGGGCTGCAATTCCCATGTACAGTCACAGGGTTGGAATATCAATGCACAGTCACAGGGTTGGAACCCCCATGTGCCGTCCCAGGGTTAGAATCCCCATGTGCAGTCCCAGGTTTGGAATTCCCCTGTACAGTCCCAGTGCTGGAATCTGCTTTTACATTCCCAGGGTTTGAATTCCCATGTACAGACCCAGGGTTGGAACCCCCATGTGCTGTCCCACGGTAGGAATCCCCATTTACAGTCCCAGGGTTGGAATCCCCATTTACAGTCCCAGGGTTTGAATTACCATTAACAGTCCCTGGGTTGGAATCCCTATTTGCAGTCTCAGGGTTAGATTATCCATGAACATTCCAAGGCTTGGAATCCCCATTTACAGTCCCAGGGTTGGAATCCCCATGTAAAGTCCGAGGGTTGAAATCCCCATGTACAGCCACAAGGGTGGAATCCACATGTATAATCCCAGTGTTGGAATCCCCATGTACATTCCCAGGGTTGGAACCCCCATGTACAGTCCTAGGGTTTGAATCCCCATGTACAGTCCTAGGGTTGGAAACACCATGTGCAGCCCCAGGTTTGAAATCACCATGTACAATCCCAGGGTTGGAATCCCTATGTACAGTCCCAGGTTTGGAATACCCATTTACGGTCCTGGCGTTCAAATCCCTACATATGGTCCCAGAGTTGTAATACCCATGTACAGTCCCAGAGTTGGTATCCCCATGTGCAGTCCCAGGGTTAGAATCCCCATTTAGAGACCAAGGCTGGAATTCCCATGTACTGTCCCAGGGCTGGAATATCAATGTACAGTCCCAGGTGTGGATTCCCCATGTGCAGTCCCAGGGTTAGAATCCCCATGTGCAGTCCCAGGGTTGGAATTCCCAGGTATAGTCCCAGTGCAGGATTCTGCTTTTACATTCCCAGGATTTGAATTCCCATGTACAGTCCCAGGGTTGGAATCCCCATGTGCAGTCCCACAGTTGGAATCCCCATTCACAGTCCCAGGGTTGGAATCCCCATTAAGAGTCCCAGTGTTGGAATCCCCATTTACAGACCCAGGGTTGGAATCCCCATTTACAGTCACAGAGTTAGATTATTCATGACCAGTCCAAGGCTTGGAATCCACATTTAAAGTCCCAGGGTTGGAATCCCCATGTACATTCTCAGGGTTGGAATCACCATGTACAGCCCCAAGGGTGGAATCCCCATGTAAAATCCCAGGTTTGGAATCCCCATGTACAGTCCCAGGGTTGGAATCCCCATGTACAGTCCTAGGGCTTGAATCCCCATGTACAGTCCTAGGGTTGGAAACCCCATTTAGAGCACCAGGGTTGGAATCACCATGTACAATCCCAGGATTGGTATCCCTATGTACAGTCCCAGGGTCGGTATCCCCATGTGAAATGCCAGGGTTGGAATCCCCATTTACAATCCCAGAGTTGGAATCCCCATTTACAGTCCCATGGTTGGAATACCCATTTACGGTCCCGGCGTTCAAATCACTACATACGGTCCCAGAGTTGTAATCCCCATGTACAGTCCCAGGGTTGGTATCCCCATGTGCAGTCCCAGGGTTAGAATCCCCATTTAGAGTCACAGGGCTGGAATCCCCATGTACAGTCCCAGGGTTGGAATCCCCATGTGCAGTCCCGGGGTTGGAATCACCATGTACAGTGCCAGGTCTGGAATTCCCAGGTACAGTCCCAGGTCTGGAATCCACAGGTACATTCCCAGGGTTAGAATCCCCATGTAAAGACCCAGCTTTAGAATCCCCATGTGCAGTCCCAGCATTAGATTCATCATGAAAATTCCCAGCGCTAGAATCCCCATGTACAGTCCCATGTTTAGAATCTCCAGGTACAGTCCCAGGCTTGGAATCCCCATGGAGCATCCCAGGGCTTGAATCACCATGTACAATCCCAGGGTACGAATCCCCATATACAGTCCCAGGGTTGGAATCCCCATGTACAATCCTAGGGTTGGAATACCCATGTACAGTCCCAGGGATGGAATCCCTATGCACAGTCCCAGGTTTGGAATCCCCAGGGACAGTCCCAGGGTTCGAATCCATATGTACACTCCCAGCATTGGAATCCCCATGCACAGTCCCAGGGTTAGAATACTCATGTACAGTCCCAGGGTTGGAATACTCATGTACAGTGCCAGGGTTGGAATCCCCATGTACAGCACCAGGATTGGAATCCCCATGTACAGTTACAGGGCTGGAATCCCCAGGGACAGTCCCAGGGTTCGAATCCCTATGTACACTCCCAGCGTTGGAATCCCCATGCACAGTCCCAGGGTAAGAATACTCATGTACAGTCCCAGGGTTAGAATGCTCATGTACAGTGCCAGGGTTGGAATCCCCAAGTACAGTCCATGGGTTGAAATGCCCATATACAGTTCCAGGGTTGGAATCCCCATGAACAGTCCCAGGGTTTGAACTCCAGGTACAGCCCCAGGGTTGGAATCACCATGTACAGTCCCAGGGATTGAAACCCCATGTACAGTCCCAGGGTTGAAATCCCCATGTACGGTCCCAGGGATGAAACATCCACGTACAGGCCCAGGGTTGGAATCCCCATGTACAGTCCCAGGGCTGGCTTCCCCATGTACAGTCACAGGGCTGTATTCCCCATATACAGTCCCAGGGTTGGAATCCCCAGGTACAGTCCCAGAGCTGGAATCCCCAGGTACATTCCCAGGGCTGGAATCCCCAGGTACATTCCCAGGGTTAGAATCCTCAGTTACAGTCCCAGGGCTGGAATCCCCATGTACAGATTCAGGTTTGGAATTTCCATGTGCAATCTCAGGGTTGGAATCCCCATGCACAGTCCTAGATTTGGAATCCCCATGTACAATCCCGGCGTTGGAATCACCATGTACAGTCCCAGGTTTGGAATCCCCAGGTACAGTCCCTGTGTTAGAATCCCCTTGTACAGTCCCGGCGTTGGAATCCCCCTGTACAGTCCCAGGGTTAGAATCCCCATTTACATTCCCAGGGATAGAATCCCCTTCTCCAGTCCCAGTGTTAGAATCCCCAAATACAGCCCCAGGGTTGAAACCCCCATATACAGCTCCAGGGCTGGAATCGCCATGTACGGTCCCAGGGTTAAAATCGTCATGTACCGCCCAATGATGGAATCCCCATGTACAGTCACAGGGCTGGAATCCCCAGGGAGAGTCCCAGGGTTAGAATCCCCATTTGCAGTCCCAGGGTTGGAATTCCCATGTACAGTCCCAGTGATTGAACGTGCTTTTACAGTCCCAGGATTTGAATCCCCATCTACAGTCCCAGGGCTGGAATCCCCATGTTCAGTCCCAGGGTTGGAAACCCCATGTACAGTCCCAGGGTTAGAATCCCCATGTACAGTCCCAGGGTTATAATCCCAATGTACAATACCAGGGTTGGAATCCCCATGTACAGTCCCAGCATTAGAATTCCCATGTAAAGACCCAGGGTTGGAAGCCCATGTACAGTCCCACTGTTAGAATCCCCATGTACAGCCCAGGGTTGGAATCCACATGTAAAGTCCCAGGGTTGGAAAACCCATGTACAATTCCAGGTTTCAAATCCCCTGTATAGTCCCAGGGTTCAAATCCCCATGTGCAGTGCCAGGGTAAAAATATCCACGTACAGTCCCAGGTTTAAATCCCCTTACACAGTCCCAGGTTTAGAATCCCTATGTAGATCCCCAGGGCTGGAATCCACATATGCAGTGCCATGTTCAGAACCAACAGGTACAATCCCTGGTCTGGAATCCCCAGATACAGTCCCAGGGTTAGATTCCCCATGTACAGTCCCAGCTTTGGAATACCTATGTACAGTCCTCACGTTGGAATGCCCATATACAGTCCCATGGTTGGAATCCCCATATACAGTCCCAGGTTTGGACTCCCCATGTACAGTCCCAGGGCTGGTATCCCCAAGTACAGTCCCAGGGTTAGAATCCCCATGTACAGTCCCAGGGTTGGAACACCATTAATAGTCCCAGGGTTGGAATCCCCATGTACAGTCCCAGGATTAGAATCCCCAAGTACAGTCCCAGGGTTAGAATCCCCAATTCAGTCCCAGGGTTGAAATCCCCATATACAGTTCCAGGGCTGGAATCCCCATGTTCAGTCCCACGGCTGGAATCCTCATGTACAGTCCCAGGGTTGGAATTCCCCTGTACAGCCCCAAGGTTGGAGTCCCCATGTACAGTCCCAGGTTAAAATCACCACGTACGGTCCCAGGGATGATATCTCCACGTACAGGCCCAGGTTTGGAACGCGCTTATGCATTCCCAGGTTTAGAATCCTCATGTACAGTCCCAGGTCTGGATTCCCCATGTACAGTTCCAGGGTTGGAATTCCCAGGTACAGTCCCAGGGCTGGAATCCCCAGGTACCTTCCCAGGGCTGGAATCCACATGTACAGTCCCAGGGTTGGAATTCTCAGGTACAATCCCAGGGCTAGAATCCCCGTGTACAGACTCAGGATTGGAATCTCCATGTGCAGTCTCAGGGTTGGAATACCCATGTACTGTCCCAGGGTTGGAATCCCCAGATACAGTCCCTGGGCTAGAATACCCTTGTACAGTCCCGGCATTGGAATCCCCATGTACAATCCCAGGGTTGGTATCCGCATGTACAGTCCCAGGGTTAGAATCCCCATGTACAGTCCCAGGGTTATAATCCCAATGTACAATCCCAGGGTTGGAATCCCCATGTACAGTCCCAGCATTAGAATTCCCATGTACAGACCCAGTGTTGGAAGCCCATGTACAGTCCCACTGTTAGAATCCCCATGTACAGTCCAAGGTTGGAATCCACATGTAAAGTCCCAGGGTTGGAAAACCCATGTACAATTCCAGGTTTCGAATCCCCTGTATAGTCCCAGGGTTTAAATCCCCATGTGCAGTGCCAGGGTAAAAATATCCACGTACAGTCCCAGGTTTAAATCCCCTTACACACTCCCAGGTTTAGAATCCCCATGTAGAGGCCCAGGGCTGGAATCCACATGTGCAGTGCCATGTTTAGAATCCACAGGTACAATCCCTGGTCTGGAATCCCCAGGTACAGTCCCAGGGTTATATTCCCCATGTACA
Organism: Somniosus microcephalus; assembly: GCF_052327205.1. Lineage (NCBI taxonomy): Eukaryota > Metazoa > Chordata > Chondrichthyes > Squaliformes > Somniosidae > Somniosus > Somniosus microcephalus. The sequence goes on along the minus strand of NC_140990.1, from coordinate 148,036,704 downwards.
GTCGCAGCTTTGGAATACCTTTGTACAGTCCTCGGGTTGGAATGCCCATATACAGTCCCAGGGTTGGAATCCCCATGTGCAGTCCCAGGGTTGGAATCCCCATGTACATTCCCAGGGTTAGAATACCCATATACAATCCCAGGGTTGGAACACCATTAACAGTCCCAGGGATGAAATCCCCATGTACAGTCCCAGGGTTAGAATCCCCAAGTACAGTCCCAGGGTTAGAATCCCCAATACAGTCCCAGGGTTGAAATCCCGAAATACAGTTCCAGGGCTGGAATCCCCCTGTACAGCCCCAGGGTTGGAATCCCCATGTACAGTCACAGGGCTGGAATCCCCAGGGACAGTCCCAGGGTTCGAATCCCTATGTACACTCCCAGCGTTGGAATCCCCATGCACAGTCCCATGGTTAGAATCCCCATGTACAGTCCCAGGGTTAAAATCCCCACGTACAGTCCCAGGGATGAAATCTCCACATACAGGCCCAGGGTTGGAATGCGCTTATGCAGTCCCAGGGTTAGAATCCCCATGTACAGTCCCAGGTCTGGATTCCCAATGTACAGTCCCAGGGTTGGAATCCCCAGGTACAGTCCCAGGGCTGGAATCCCCAGGTACATTCCCAGGGCTAGAATCCCCATGTGCAGTCCCAGGGTTGGAATTCTCATGTACTATCCCAGGGCTGGAATCCCTGTGTATAGTCCCAGGGCTGGAATCGCCATGTACAGACTCAGGATTGGAATCTCCATGTGCAGTCTCAGGGTTGGAATCCCCATGTACATTCCCAGGGTTGGAATCCCCAGGTACAGTCCCTGGGTTAGAATCCCCTTTTACAGTCCCGGCATCGGAATCCCCATCTGCAGTCCCAGGGTTGGTATCCGCATGTACAGTCCCAGTGATAGATTCCCCATGTACTGTCTCAGGGTTGGAATCCCCATGTACAGTCCCAGGGTTAGAATCCCCATGTACATTCTCAGGGTTGGAATCCACATGTACAGTCCCAGGGTTGAAATCCCCATGAACAGTCCCAGGGTTGGCATCCCCATGTACCGCCCCAGGGTTGTAATCCCCATGTACAGTCACAATGTTGGAATCACCAGGGAGAGTCCCAGGGTTCGAATCCCCATTTACACTCCCAGTGTTGGAATCCCCATGTACAGTCACAGGGTTGGAATCCCAATGCACAGTCCCAGTGTTGGAAGCCCCATGTACAGTCACAGCGTTGGAATCCCAATGCACAGTCTCAGGTTTGGAAACCCACGTATAGTGCCAGGGTTGGAATCTGCTTATGCAGTCCCAGGGTTAGAATCCCCATGTACAGTCCCAGGGTTGGAATCCCCACGTACAGTCCCAGGGTTGGAATCTGCTTATACAGTCCCAGGGTTAGAATCCCCATGTAAAGTCCCAGGGTTGGAAAACCCATGTACAATTCCAGGTTTCGAATCCCCTGTATAGTCCCAGGGTTTAAATCCCCATGTGCAGTGCCAGGGTAAAAATATCCACGTACAGTCCCAGGTTTAAATCCCCTTACACACTCCCAGGTTTAGAATCCCCATGTAGAGCCCCAGGGCTGGAATCCACATGTGCAGTGCCATGTTTAGAATCCACAGGTACAATCCCTGGTCTGGAATCCCCAGGTACAGTCCCAGGGTTATATTCCCCATGTACATTCGCAGCTTTGGAATACCTTTGTACAGTCCTCGGGTTGGAATGCCCATATACAGTCCCAGGGTTGGAATCCCCATGTGCAGTCCCAGGGTTGGAATCCCCATGTACAGTCCCAGGGCTGGATTCCCCATGTACATTCCCAGGGTTAGAATACCCATATACAGTCCCAGGGTTGGAACACCATTAACAGTCCCAGGGATGAAATCCCCATGTACAGTCCCAGGGTTAGAATCCCCAAGTACAGTCCCAGGGTTAGAATCCCCAATACAGTTCCAGGGTTGAAATCCCAAAATACAGTTCCAGGGCTGGAATCCCCCTGTACAGCCCCAGGGTTGGAATCCCCATGTACAGTCACAGGGCTGGAATCCCCAGGGACAGTCCCAAGGTTTGAATCCCTATGTACACTCCCAGCATTGGAATCCCCATGCACAGTCCCATGGTTAGAATCCCCATGTACAGTCCCAGGGTTAAAATCCCCACGTACAGTCCCAGGGATGAAATCTCCACGTACAGGCCCAGGGTTGGAATGCGCTTATGCAGTCCCAGGGTAAGAATCCCCATGTACAGTCCCAGGTCTGGATTCCCAATGTACAGTCCCAGGGTTGGAATCCCCAGGTACAGTCCCAGGGCTGGAATCCCCAGGTACATTCCCAGGGCTAGAATCCCCATGTGCAGTCCCAGGGTTGGAATTCTCATGTACTATCCCAGGGCTGGAATCCCTGTGTATAGTCCCAGGGCTGGAATCCCCATGTACAGACTCAGGATTGGAATCTCCATGTGCAGTCTCAGGGTTGGAATCCCCATGTACATTCCCAGGGTTGGAATCCCCAGGTACAGTCCCTGGGTTAGAATCCCCTTTTACAGTCCCGGCATCGGAATCCCCATGTGCAGTCCCAGGGTTGGTATCCGCATGTACAGTCCCAGTGATAGATTCCCCATGTACTGTCTCAGGGTTGGAATCCCCATGTACAGTCCCAGGGTTAGAATCCCCATGTACATTCTCAGGGTTGGAATCCACATGTACAGTCCCAGGGTTGAAATCCCCATGAACAGTCCCGGGGTTGGCATCCCCATGTACCGCCCCAGGGCTGTAATCCCCATGTACAGTCACAATGTTGGAATCACCAGGGAGAGTCCCAGGGTTCGATTCCCCATTTACACTCCCAGTGTTCGAATCCCCATGTACAGTCACAGGGTTGGAATCCCAATGCACAGTCCCAGTGTTGGAAGCCCCATGTACAGTCACAGCGTTGGAATCCCAATGCACAGTCTCAGGTTTGGAAACCCACGTATAGTGCCAGGGTTGGAATCTGCTTATGCAGTCCCAGGGTTAGAATCCCCATGTACAGTCCCAGGGTTGGAATCCCCACATACAGTCCCAGGGTTGGAATCTGCTTATACAGTCCCAGGGTTAGAATCCCCATGTAAAGTCCCAGGGTTGGAAAACCCATGTGCAATTCCAGGTTTCGAATCCCCTGTATAGACCCAGGGTTTAAATCCCCATGTGCAGTGCCAGGTTAAAAATATCCACGTACAGTCCCAGGTTTAAATCCCCTTACACACTCCCAGGTTTAGAATCCCCATGTAGAGCCCCAGGGCTGGAATCCACATGTGCAGTGCCATGTTTAGAATCCACAGGTACAATCCCTGGTCTGGAATCCCCAGGTACAGTCCCAGGGTTATATTCCCCATGTACAGTCGCAGCTTTGGAATACCTTTGTACAGTCCTCGGGTTGGAATGCCCATATACAGTCCCAGGGTTGGAATCCCCATGTGCAGTCCCAGGGTTGGAATCCCCATGTACAGTCCCAGGGCTGGATTCCCCATGTACATTCCCAGGGTTAGAATACCCATATACAGTCCCAGGGTTGGAACACCATTAACAGTCCCAGGGATGAAATCCCCATGTACAGTCCCAGGGTTAGAATCCCCAAGTTCATTCCCAGGGTTAGAATCCCCAATACAGTCCCAGGGTTGAAATCCCGAAATACAGTTCCAGGGCTGGAATCCCCCTGTACAGCCCCAGGGTTGGAATCCCCATGTACAGTCACAGGGCTGGAATCCCCAGGGACAGTCCCAAGGTTTGAATCCCTATGTACACTCCCAGCATTGGAATCCCCATGCACAGTCCCATGGTTAGAATCCCCATGTACAGTCCCAGGGTTAAAATCCCCACGTACAGTCCCAGGGATGAAATCTCCACGTACAGGCCCAGGGTTGGAATGCGCTTATGCAGTCCCAGGGTTCGAATCCCCATGTACAGTCCCAGGTCTGGATTCCCAATGTACAGTCCCAGGGTTGGAATCCCCAGGTACAGTCCCAGGGCTGGAATCCCCAGGTACATTCCCAGGGCTAGAACCCCCATGTGCAGTCCCAGGGTTGGAATTCTCATGTACTATCCCAGGGCTGGAATCCCTGTGTATAGTCCCAGGGCTGGAATCCCCATGTACAGACTCAGGATTGGAATCTCCATGTGCAGTCTCAGGGTTGGAATCCCCATGTACAGTCCCAGGGTTGGAATCCCCAGGTACAGTCCCTGGGTTAGAATCCCCTTTTACAGTCCCGGCATCGGAATCCCCATGTGCAGTCCCAGGGTTGGTATCCGCATGTACAGTCCCAGTGATAGATTCCCCATGTACTGTCTCAGGGTTGGAATCCCCATGTACAGTCCCAGGGTTAGAATCCCCATGTACATTCTCAGGGTTGGAATCCACATGTACAGTCCCAGGGCTGAAATCCCCATGAACAGTCCCAGGGTTGGCATCCCCATGTACCGCCCCAGGGTTGTAATCCCCATGTACAGTCACAATGTTGGAATCACCAGGGAGAGTCCCAGGGTTCGAATCCCCATTTACACTCCCAGTGTTGGAATCCCCATGTACAGTCACAGGGTTGGAATCCCAATGCACAGTCCCAGTGTTGGAAGCCCCATGTACAGTCACAGCGTTGGAATCCCAATGCACAGTCTCAGGTTTGGAAACCCACGTATAGTGCCAGGGTTGGAATCTGCTTATGCAGTCCCAGGGTTAGAATCCCCATGTACAGTCCCAGGGTTGGAATCCCCACGTACAGTCCCAGGGTTGGAATCTGCTTATACAGTCCCAGGGTTAGAATCCCCATGTAAAGTCCCAGGGTTGGAAAACCCATGTACAATTCCAGGTTTCGAATCCCCTGTATAGTCCCAGGGTTTAAATCCCCATGTGCAGTGCCAGGGTAAAAATATCCACGTACAGTCCCAGGTTTAAATCCCCTTACACACTCCCAGGTTTAGAATCCCCATGTAGAGCCCCAGGGCTGGAATCCACATGTGCAGTGCCATGTTTAGAATCCACAGGTACAATCCCTGGTCTGGAATCCCCAGGTACAGTCCCAGGGTTCAATTCCCCATGTACAGTCGCAGCTTTGGAATACCTTTGTACAGTCCTCGGGTTGGAATGCCCATATACAGTCCCAGGGTTGGAATCCCCATGTGCAGTCCCAGGGTTGGAATCCCCATGTACAGTCCCAGGGCTGGAATCCCCATGTACATTCCCAGGGTTAGAATACCCATATACAGTCCCAGGGTTGGAACACCATTAACAGTCCCAGGGATGAAATCCCCATGTACAGTCCCAGGGTTAGAATCCCCAAGTACAGTCCCAGGGTTAGAATCCCCAATACAGTCCCAGGGTTGAAATCCCGAAATACAGTTCCAGGGCTGGAATCCCCCTGTACAGCCCCAGGGTTGGAATCCCCATGTACAGTCACAGGGCTGGAATCCCCAGGGACAGTCCCAAGGTTTGAATCCCTATGTACACTCCCAGCATTGGAATCCCCATGCACAGTCCCATGGTTAGAATCCCCATGTACAGTCCCAGGGTTAAAATCCCCACGTACAGTCCCAGGGATGAAATCTCCACGTACAGGCCCAGGCTTGGAATGCGCTTATGCAGTCCCAGGGTTAGAATCCCCATGTACAGTCCCAGGTCTGGATTCCCAATGTACAGTACCAGGGTTGGAATCCCCAGGTACAGTCCCAGGGCTGGAATCCCCAGGTACATTCCAAGGGCTAGAATCCCCATGTGCAGTCCCAGGGTTGGAATTCTCATGTACTATCCCAGGGCTGGAATCCCTGTGTATAGTCCCAGGGCTGGAATCCCCATGTACAGACTCAGGATTGGAATCTCCATGTGCAGTCTCAGGGTTGGAATCCCCATGTACAGTCCCAGGGTTGGAATCCCCAGGTACAGTCCCTGGGTTAGAATCCCCTTTTACAGTCCCGGCATCGGAATCCCCATGTGCAGTCCCAGGGTTGGTATCCGCATGTACAGTCCCAGTGATAGATTCCCCATGTACTGTCTCAGGGTTGGAATCCACATGTACAGTCCCAGGGTTGAAATCCCCATGAACAGTCCCAGGGTTGGCATCCCCATGTACCGCCCCAGGGTTGTAATCCCCATGTACAGTCACAATGTTGGAATCACCAGGGAGAGTCCCAGGGTTCGAATCCCCATTTACACTCCCAGTGTTGGAATCCCCATGTACAGTCACAGGGTTGGAATCCCAATGCACAGTCCCAGTGTTGGAAGCCCCATGTACAGTCACAGCGTTGGAATCCCAATGCACAGTCTCAGGTTTGGAAACCCACGTATAGTGCCAGGGTTGGAATCTGCTTATGCAGTTCCAGGGTTAGAATCCCCATGTACAGTTCCAGGGTTGGAATCCCCACGTACAGTCCCAGGGTTGGAATCTGCTTATACAGTCCCAGGGTTAAAATCCCCATGTACAGTCCCAGGGTTGGAATCCCCATGTACATTCCCAGGGTTAGAATCCCCATGTACTGTCCCAGGTTTGGAATCCCCATGTACAGTCCCAGGGTTGGTATCCCCATGTGCAGTGCCAGGGTTAGCATCCCCATGTGCAGTCCCAGTGTTAGAATCTCCATGTGCAGTCCAAGGGTTGGAATCCCCATTTACAATCCCAGGGTTGGAATACCCATTTACAGTCCCAGGGTTGGAATCCCCATGTACAGACCCAGGGTTGGAAGCCCATGTACAGTCCCACTGTTAGAATCCCCATGTACAGTCCAGGGTTGGAATCCACATGTAAAGTCCCAGGGTTGGAAAACCCATGTACAATTCCAGGTTTCGAATCCCCTGTATAGTCCCAGGGTTTAAATCCCCATGTGCAGTGCCAGGGTAAAAATATCCACGTACAGTCCCAGGTTTAAATCCCCTTACACAGTCCCAGGTTTAGAATCCCTATGTAGATCCCCAGGGCTGGAATCCACATATGCAGTGCCATGTTCAGAACCAACAGGTACAATCCCTGGTCTGGAATCCCCAGGTACAGTCCCAGGGTTAGATTCCCCATGTACAGTCCCAGCTTTGGAATACCTATGTACAGTCCTCACGTTGGAATGCCCATATACAGTCCCATGGTTGGAATCCCCATATACAGTCCCAGGTTTGGAATCCCCATGTACAGTCCCAGGGCTGGTATCCCCAATACAGTCCCAGGGTTAGAATCCCCATGTACAGTCCCAGGGTTGGAACACCATTAATAGTCCCAGGGTTGGAATCCCCATGTACAGTCCCAGGATTAGAATCCCCAAGTACAGTCCCAGGGTTAGAATCCCCAATACAGTCCCAGGGTTGAAATCCCCATATACAGTTCCAGGGCTGGAATCCCCATGTTCAGTCCCATGGCTGGAATCCTCATGTACAGTCCCAGGGTTGGAGTCCCCCTGTACAGCCCCAGGGTTGGAATCCCCATGTACAGTCACAGGGCTGGAATCCCCAGGGACAGTCCCAGGGTTCGAATCCCTATGTACACTCCCAGCGTTGGAATCCCCATGCACAGTCCCATGGTTAGAATCCCCATGTACAGTCCCAGGGTTAAAATCCCCACGTACAGTCCCAGGGATGAAATCTCCACGTACAGGCCCAGGGTTGGAATGCGCTTATGCAGTCCCAGGGTTAGAATCCCCATGTACAGTCCCAGGTCTGGATTCCCAATGTACAGTCCCAGGGCTGGAATCCCAAGGCACAGTCCCAGGGCTGGAACCCCCAGGTACATTCCCAGGGCTGGAATCCTCATGTGCAGTCCCAGGGTTGGAATTCTCAGGTACTATCCCAGGGCTGGAATCCCTGTGTATAGTCCCAGGGCTGGAATCCCCATGTACAGACTCAGGATTGGAATCTCCATGTGCAGTCTCAGGGTTGGAATCCCCATGTACAGTCCCAGGGTTGGAATCCCCAGGTACAGTCCCTGGGTTCGAATCCCCTTTTACAGTCCCGGCATTGGAATCCCCATGTGCAGTCCCAGGGTTGGTATCCGCATGTACAGTCCCAGTGATAGAATCCCCATGTACTGTCTCAGGGTTGGAATCCCCATGTTCAGTCCCAGGGTTAGAATCCCCATGTACATTCTCAGGGTTGGAATCCACATGTACAGTCCCAGGGTTGAAATCCCCATGAACAGTCCCAGGGTTGGCATCCCCATGTACCGCCCCAGGGTTGTAATCCCCATATAAAGTCATAATGCTGGAATCACCAGGGAGAGTCCCAGGGTTCGAATCCCCATTTACACTCCAAGTGTTGGAATCCCCATGTACAGTCACAGGGTTGGAATCCCAATGCACAGTCCCAGTGTTGGAAGCCCTATGTACAGTCACAGCGTTGGAATCCCAATGCACAGTCCCAGGGTTGGAATCCCATGTATAGTCCCAGGGTTGGAATCTGCTTATGCAGTCCCAGGGTTAGAATCCCCATGTACAGTCCCAGGGTTGGAATCCCCATGTACAGTCCCAGGGTTGGAATCTGCTTATACAGTCCCAGGGTTAGAATCCCCATGTACAGTCCCAGGGTTAGATTCCCCATGTACAGTCCCAGGGTTGGAATCCCCATGTACAGTCCCAGGGTTAGAATCCCCATGTACATTCTCAGGGTTGGAATCCACATGTACAGTCCCAGGGTTGAAATCCCCATGAACAGTCCCAGGGTTGGCATCCCCATGTACCGCCCCAGGGTTGTAATCCCCATGTACAGTCACAATGTTGGAATCACCAGGGAGAGTCCCAGGGTTCGAATCCCCATTTACACTCCCAGTGTTGGAATCCCCATGTACAGTCACAGGGTTGGAATCCCAATGCACAGTCCCAGTGTTGGAAGCCCCATGTACAGTCACAGCGTTGGAATCCCAATGCACAGTCTCAGGTTTGGAAACCCACGTATAGTGCCAGGGTTGGAATCTGCTTATGCAGTCCCAGGGTTAGAATCCCCATGTACAGTCCCAGGGTTGGAATCCCCACGTACAGTCCCAGGGTTGGAATCTGCTTATACAGTCCCAGGGTTAGAATCCCCATGTAAAGTCCCAGGGTTGGAAAACCCATGTACAATTCCAGGTTTCGAATCCCCTGTATAGTCCCAGGGTTTAAGTCCCCATGTGCAGTGCCAGGGTAAAAATATCCACGTACAGTCCCAGGTTTAAATCCCCTTACACACTCCCAGGTTTAGAATCCCCATGTAGAGCCCCAGGGCTGGAATCCACATGTGCAGTGCCATGTTTAGAATCCACAGGTACAATCCCTGGTCTGGAATCCCCAGGTACAGTCCCAGGGTTAAATTTCCCATGTACAGTCGCAGCTTTGGAATACCTTTGTACAGTCCTCGGGTTGGAATGCCCATATACAGTCCCAGGGTTGGAATCCCCATGTGCAGTCCCAGGGTTGGAATCGCCATGTACAGTCCCAGGGCTGGAATCCCCATGTACATTCCCAGGGTTAGAATACCCATATACAGTCCCAGGGTTGGAACACCATTAACAGTCCCAGGGATGAAATCCCCATGTACAGTCCCAGGGTTAGAATCCCCAAGTACAGTCCCAGGGTTAGAATCCCCAATACAGTCCCAGGGTTGAAATCCCGAAATACAGTTCCAGGGCTGGAATCCCCCTGTACAGCCCCAGGGTTGGAATCCCCATGTACAGTCACAGGGCTGGAATCCCCAGGGACAGTCCCAAGGTTTGAATCCCTATGTACACTCCCAGCATTGGAATCCCCATGCACAGTCCCATGGTTAGAATCCCCATGTACAGTCCAGGGTTAAAATCCCCACGTACAGTCCCAGGGATGAAATCTCCACGTACAGGCCCAGGGTTGGAATGCGCTTATGCAGTCCCAGGGTTAGAATCCCCATGTACAGTCCCAGGTCTGGATTCCCAATGTACAGTACCAGGGTTGGAATCCCCAGGTACAGTCCCAGGGCTGGAATCCCCAGGTACATTCCAAGGGCTAGAATCCCCATGTGCAGTCCCAGGGTTGGAATTCTCATGTACTATCCCAGGGCTGGAATCCCTGTGTATAGTCCCAGGGCTGGAATCCCCATGTACAGACTCAGGATTGGAATCTCCATGTGCAGTCTCAGGGTTGGAATCCCCATGTACAGTCCCAGGGTTGGAATCCCCAGGTACAGTCCCTGGGTTAGAATCCCCAATACAGTCCCAGGGTTGAAATCCCCATATACAGTTCCAGGGCTGGAATCCCCATGTTCAGTCCCATGGCTGGAATCCTCATGTACAGTCCCAGGGTTGGAGTCCCCCTGTACAGCCCCAGGGTTGGAATCCCCATGTACAGTCACAGGGCTGGAATCCCCAGGGACAGTCCCAGGGTTCGAATCCCTATGTACACTCCCAGCGTTGGAATCCCCATGCACAGTCCCATGGTTAGAATCCCCATGTACAGTCCCAGGGTTAAAATCCCCACGTACAGTCCCAGGGATGAAATCTCCACGTACAGGCCCAGGGTTGGAATGCGCTTATGCAGTCCCAGGGTTAGAATCCCCATGTACAGTCCCAGGTCTGGATTCCCAATGTACAGTCCCAGGGCTGGAATCCCAAGGCACAGTCCCAGGGCTGGAACCCCCAGGTACATTCCCAGGGCTGGAATCCTCATGTGCAGTCCCAGGGTTGGAATTCTCAGGTACTATCCCAGGGCTGGAATCCCTGTGTATAGTCCCAGGGCTGGAATCCCCATGTACAGACTCAGGATTGGAATCTCCATGTGCAGTCTCAGGGTTGGAATCCCCATGTACAGTCCCAGGGTTGGAATCCCCAGGTACAGTCCCTGGGTTCGAATCCCCTTTTACAGTCCCGGCATTGGAATCCCCATGTGCAGTCCCAGGGTTGGTATCCGCATGTACAGTCCCAGTGATAGAATCCCCATGTACTGTCTCAGGGTTGGAATCCCCATGTTCAGTCCCAGGGTTAGAATCCCCATGTACATTCTCAGGGTTGGAATCCACATGTACAGTCCCAGGGTTGAAATCCCCATGAACAGTCCCAGGGTTGGCATCCCCATGTACCGCCCCAGGGTTGTAATCCCCATATAAAGGCATAATGCTGGAATCACCAGGGAGAGTCCCAGGGTTCGAATCCCCATTTACACTCCAAGTGTTGGAATCCCCATGTACAGTCACAGGGTTGGAAGCCCTATGTACAGTCACAGCGTTGGAATCCCAATGCACAGTCCCAGGGTTGGAATCCCACGTATAGTCCCAGGGTTGGAATCTGCTTATGCAGTCCCAGGGTTAGAATCCCCATGTACAGTCCCAGGGTTGGAATCCCCATGTACAGTCCCAGGGTTGGAATCTGCTTATACAGTCCCAGGGTTAGAATCCCCATGTACAGTCCCAGGGTTAGATTCCCCATGTACAGTCCCAGGGTTGGAATCCCCATGTACAGTCCCAGGGTTAGAATCCCCATGTACATTCTCAGGGTTGGAATCCACATGTACAGTCCCAGGGTTGAAATCCCCATGAACAGTCCCAGGGTTGGCATCCCCATGTACCGCCCCAGGGTTGTAATCCCCATGTACAGTCACAATGTTGGAATCACCAGGGAGAGTCCCAGGGTTCGAATCCCCATTTACACTCCCAGTGTTGGAATCCCCATGTACAGTCACAGGGTTGGAATCCCAATGCACAGTCCCAGTGTTGGAAGCCCCATGTACAGTCACAGCGTTGGAATCCCAATGCACAGTCTCAGGTTTGGAAACCCACGTATAGTGCCAGGGTTGGAATCTGCTTATGCAGTCCCAGGGTTAGAATCCCCATGTACAGTCCCAGGGTTGGAATCCCCACGTACAGTCCCAGGGTTGGAATCTGCTTATACAGTCCCAGGGTTAGAATCCCCATGTAAAGTCCCAGGGTTGGAAAACCCATGTACAATTCCAGGTTTCGAATCCCCTGTATAGTCCCAGGGTTTAAGTCCCCATGTGCAGTGCCAGGGTAAAAATATCCACGTACAGTCCCAGGTTTAAATCCCCTTACACACTCCCAGGTTTAGAATCCCCATGTAGAGCCCCAGGGCTGGAATCCACATGTGCAGTGCCATGTTTAGAATCCACAGGTACAATCCCTGGTCTGGAATCCCCAGGTACAGTCCCAGGGTTAAATTTCCCATGTACAGTCGCAGCTTTGGAATACCTTTGTACAGTCCTCGGGTTGGAATGCCCATATACAGTCCCAGGGTTGGAATCCCCATGTGCAGTCCCAGGGTTGGAATCGCCATGTACAGTCCCAGGGCTGGAATCCCCATGTACATTCCCAGGGTTAGAATACCCATATACAGTCCCAGGGTTGGAACACCATTAACAGTCCCAGGGATGAAATCCCCATGTACAGTCCCAGGGTTAGAATCCCCAAGTACAGTCCCAGGGTTAGAATCCCCAATACAGTCCCAGGGTTGAAATCCCGAAATACAGTTCCAGGGCTGGAATCCCCCTGTACAGCCCCAGGGTTGGAATCCCCATGTACAGTCACAGGGCTGGAATCCCCAGGGACAGTCCCAAGGTTTGAATCCCTATGTACACTCCCAGCATTGGAATCCCCATGCACAGTCCCATGGTTAGAATCCCCATGTACAGTTCCAGGGTTAAAATCCCCACGTACAGTCCCAGGGATGAAATCTCCACGTACAGGCCCAGGGTTGGAATGCGCTTATGCAGTCCCAGGGTTAGAATCCCCATGTACAGTCCCAGGTCTGGATTCCCAATGTACAGTACCAGGGTTGGAATCCCCAGGTACAGTCCCAGGGCTGGAATCCCCAGGTACATTCCAAGGGCTAGAATCCCCATGTGCAGTCCCAGGGTTGGAATTCTCATGTACTATCCCAGGGCTGGAATCCCTGTGTATAGTCCCAGGGCTGGAATCCCCATGTACAGACTCAGGATTGGAATCTCCATGTGCAGTCTCAGGGTTGGAATCCCCATGTACAGTCCCAGGGTTGGAATCCCCAGGTACAGTCCCTGGGTTAGAATCCCCTTTTACAGTCCCGGCATCGGAATCCCCATGTGCAGTCCCAGGGTTGGTATCCGCATGTACAGTCCCAGTGATAGATTCCCCATGTACTGTCTCAGGGTTGGAATCCCCATGTACAGTCCCAGGGTTAGAATCCCCATGTACATTCTCAGGGTTGGAAACCACATGTACAGTCCCAGGGTTGAAATCCCCATGAACAGTCCCAGGGTTGGCATCCCCATGTACCGCCCCAGGGTTGTAATCCCCATGTACAGTCACAATGTTGGAATCACCAGGGAGAGTCCCAGGGTTCGAATCCCCATTTACACTCCCAGTGTTGGAATCCCCATGTACAGTCACAGGGTTGGAATCCCAATGCACAGTCCCAGTGTTGGAAGCCCCATGTACAGTCACAGCGTTGGAATCCCAATGCACAGTCTCAGGTTTGGAAACCCACGTATAGTGCCAGGGTTGGAATCTGCTTATGCAGTCCCAGGGTTAGAATCCCCATGTACAGTTCCAGGGTTGGAATCCCCACGTACAGTCCCAGGGTTGGAATCTGCTTATACAGTCCCAGGGTTAAAATCCCCATGTACAGTCCCAGGGTTGGAATCCCCATGTACATTCCCAGGGTTAGAATCCCCATGTACTGTCCCAGGTTTGGAATCCCCATGTACAGTCCCAGGGTTGGTATCCCCATGTGCAGTGCCAGGGTTAGCATCCCCATGTGCAGTCCCAGTGTTAGAATCTCCATGTGCAGTCCAAGGGTTGGAATCCCCATGTACAGTCACAGGGTTGGAATACCCATTTACAGTCCCAGGGTTGGAATCCCCATGCACTGTCCCAGGGTAGAAATCCCCACATACGGTCCCAGGGTTGAAATCCCCACGTACAGTCCCAGGTTTGGAATCCTCGTATACAGTTCCAGGGTTAGAATCCCCATGTAGAGTCCCTGGTCTGGAATCCTCATGTACAGTGCCAGGTTTAGAATCCACAGTTACAGTCCCAGGTCTGGAATCCCCAGGTACAGTCCCAGGGTTGGAATATCAATGTACAGTCCCAGGGTTGGAATCCCCATGTACAGTCCCAGGTTCAGAATCCCCATGTAGATTCCCAGGGCAGAATCCCCATGTTCAGTCCCAGGGTTGGAAACCCCATGTACAGTCCCAGGGTTAGAATCCCCATGTACAGTCCCAGGGTTATAATCCCAATGTACAATCCCAGGGTTGGAATCCCCATGTACAGTCCCAGCATTAGAATTCCCATGTACAGACCCAGGGTTGGAAGCCCATGTACAGTCCCACTGTTAGAATCCCCATGTACAGTCCAGGGTTGGAATCCACATGTAAAGTCCCAGGGTTGGAAAACCCATGTACAATTCCAGGTTTCGAATCCCCTGTCTAGTCCCAGGGTTTAAATCCCCATGTGCAGTGCCAGGGTAAAAATATCCACGTACAGTCCCAGGTTTAAATCCCCTTACACAGTCCCAGGTTTAGAATCCCTATGTAGATCCCCAGGGCTGGAATCCACATATGCAGTGCCATGTTCAGAACCAACAGGTACAATCCCTGGTCTGGGATCCCCAGGTACAGTCCCAGGGTTAGATTCCCCATGTACAGTCCCAGCTTTGGAATACCTATGTACAGTCCTCACGTTGGAATGCCCATATACAGTCCCATGGTTGGAATCCCCATATACAGTCCCAGGTTTGGAATCCCCATGTACAGTCCCAGGGCTGGTATCCCCAAGTACAGTCCCAGGGTTAGAATCCCCATGTACAGTCCCAGGGTTGGAACACCATTAATAGTCCCAGGGTTGGAATCCCCATGTACAGTCCCAGGATTAGAATCCCCAAGTACAGTCCCAGGGTTAGAATCCCCAATACAGTCCCAGGGTTGAAATCCCCATATACAGTTCCAGGGCTGGAATCCCCATGTTCAGTCCCATGGCTGGAATCCTCATGTACAGTCCCAGGGTTGGAGTCCCCCTGTACAGCCCCAGGGTTGGAATCCCCATGTACAGTCACAGGGCTGGAATCCCCAGGGACAGTCCCAGGGTTCGAATCCCTATGTACACTCCCAGCGTTGGAATCCCCATGCACAGTCCCATGGTTAGAATCCCCATGTACAGTCCCAGGGTTAAAATCCCCACGTACAGTCCCAGGGATGAAATCTCCACGTACAGGCCCCGGGTTGGAATGCGCTTATGCAGTCCCAGGGTTAGAATCCCCATGTACAGTCCCAGGTCTGGATTCCCAATGTACAGTCCCAGGGCTGGAATCCCAAGGCACAGTCCCAGGGCTGGAACCCCCAGGTACATTCCCAGGGCTGGAATCCTCATGTGCAGTCCCAGGGTTGGAATTTTCATGTACTATCCCAGGGCTGGAATCCCTGTGTATAGTCCCAGGGCTGGAATCCCCATGTACAGACTCAGGATTGGAATCTCCATGTGCAGTCTCAGGGTTGGAATCCCCATGTACAGTCCCAGGGTTGGAATCCCCAGGTACAGTCCCTGGGTTCGAATCCCCTTTTACAGTCCCGGCATTGGAATCCCCATGTGCAGTCCCAGGGTTGGTATCCGCATGTACAGTCCCAGTGATAGAATCCCCATGTACTGTCTCAGGGTTGGAATCCCCATGTTCAGTCCCAGGGTTAGAATCCCCATGTACATTCTCAGGGTTGGAATCCACATGTACAGTCCCAGGGTTGAAATCCCCATGAACAGTCCCAGGGTTGGCATCCCCATGTACCGCCCCAGGGTTGTAATCCCCATATAAAGTCATAATGCTGGAATCACCAGGGAGAGTCCCAGGGTACGAATCCCCATTTACACTCCAAGTGTTGGAATCCCCATGTACAGTCACAGGGTTGGAATCCCAATGCACAGTCCCAGTGTTGGAAGCCCTATGTACAGTCACAGCGTTGGAATCCCAATGCACAGTCTCAGGTTTGGAATCCCACGTATAGTCCCAGGGTTGGAATCTGCTTATGCAGTCCCAGGGTTAGAATCCCCATGTACAGTCCCAGGGTTGGAATCCCCACGTACAGTCCCAGGGTTGGAATCTGCTTATACAGTCCCAGGGTTAGAATCCCCATGTACAGTCCCAGGGTTGGAATCCCCATGTACATTCCCAGGGTTAGAATCCCCATGTACTGTCCCAGGTTTGGAATCCCCATGTACAGTCACAGGGCTGGTATCCCCATGTGCAGTGCTAGGGTTAGCATCTCCATGTGCAGTCCCAGTGTTAGAATCTCCATGTGCAGTCCCAGGGTTGGAATCCCCATTTACAATCCCAGGGTTGGAATACCCATTTACAGTCCCAGGGTTGGAATCCCCATGTACTGTCCCAGGGTTGAAATCCCCACATACGGTCCCAGGGTTGAAATCCCCACGTACAGTCCCAGGGTTGGAATCCTCTAATACAGTTCCAGGGTTAGAATCCCCATGTAGAGTCCCAGGTCTGGAATCCTCATGTACAGTGCCAGGTTTAGAATCCACAGTTACAGTCCCAGGTCTGGAATCCCCAGGTACAGTCACAGGGTTGGAATATCAATGTACAGTCCCAGGGTTGGAATCCCTATGTACAGTCCCAGGTTCAGAATCCCCATGTAGATTACCAGGGCAGAATCCCCATGTTCAGTCCTAGGGTTGGAAACCCCATGTACAGTCCCAGGGTTAGAATCCCCATGTACAGTCCCAGGGTTATAATCCCAATGTACAATCCCAGGGTTGGAATCCCCATGTACAGTCCCAGCATTAGTATTCCCATGTACAGACCCAAGGTTGGAAGCCCATGTACAGTCCCACTGTTAGAATCCCCATGTACAGTCCAGGGTTGGAATCCACATGTAAAGTCCCAGGGTTGGAAAACCCATGTACAATTCCAGGTTTCGAATCCCCTGTAAAGTCCCAGGGTTTAAAACCCCATGAGCAGTGCCAGGGTAAAAATATCCACGTACAGTCCCAGGTTCAAATCCCCTTACACAGTCCCAGGTTTAGAATCCCTGTGTAGATCCCCAGGGCCGGAATCCACATATGCAGTGCCATGTTCAGAATCCACAGGTACAATCCCTGGTCTGGAATCCCCAGGTACAGTCCCAGGGTTAGATTCCCCATGTACAGTCCCAGCTTTGGAATACCTATGTACTGTCCTCGGGTTGGAATGCCCATATACAGTCCCATAGTTGGAATCCCCATATACAGTCCCAGGTTTGGAATCCCCATGTACAGTCCCAGGGCTGGTATCCCCAAGTACTGTCCCAGGGTTAGAATCCCCAATACAGTCCCAGGGTTGAAATCCCCATATACAGTTCCAGGGCTGGAATCCCCATGTTCAGTCCCACGTCTGGAATCCTCATGTACATTCCCAGGGTTTGAATCCCCCTGTACAGCCCCAAGGTTGGAGTCCCATGTACAGTCCCAGGTTAAAATCCCCACATACGGTCCCAGGTAGGATATCTCCACGTACAGGCCCAGGGTTGGAATGCG
Source organism: Somniosus microcephalus (assembly GCF_052327205.1). NCBI lineage: Eukaryota > Metazoa > Chordata > Chondrichthyes > Squaliformes > Somniosidae > Somniosus > Somniosus microcephalus. Next base: position 148,019,272 of record NC_140990.1, on the reverse strand, counting down.
CTTATGCATTCCCAGGTTTAGAATCCCCATGTACAGTCCCAGGTCTGGATTCCCCATGTGCAGTCCCAGGGTTGGTATCCCCATGTGCAGTGCCAGGGTTAGCATCCCCATGTGCAGTCCCAGTGTTAGAATCTCCATGTGCAGTCCAAGGGTTGGAATCCCCATGTACAGTCACAGGGTTGGAATACCCATTTACAGTCCCAGGGTTGGAATCCCCATGTACTGTCCCAGGGTAGAAATCCCCACATACGGTCCCAGGGTTGAAATCCCCACGTACAGTCCCAGGTTTGGAATCCTCGTATACAGTTCCAGGGTTAGAATCCCCATGTAGAGTCCCTGGTCTGGAATCCTCATGTACAGTGCCAGGTTTAGAATCCACAGTTACAGTCCCAGGTCTGGAATCCCCAGGTACAGTCCCAGGGTTGGAATCCCCATGTACAGTCCCAGGTTCAGAATCCCCATGTAGATTCCCAGGGCAGAATCCCCATGTTCAGTCCCAGGGTTGGAAACCCCATGTACAGTCCCAGGGTTAGAATCCCCATGTACAGTCCCAGGGTTATAATCCCAATGTACAATCCCAGGGTTGGAATCCCCATGTACAGTCCCAGCATTAGAATTCCCATGTACAGACCCAGGGTTGGAAGCCCATGTACAGTCCCACTGTTAGAATCCCCATGTACAGTCCAGGGTTGGAATCCACATGTAAAGTCCCAGGGTTGGAAAACCCATGTACAATTCCAGGTTTCGAATCCCCTGTCTAGTCCCAGGGTTTAAATCCCCATGTGCAGTGCCAGGGTAAAAATATCCACGTACAGTCCCAGGTTTAAATCCCCTTACACAGTCCCAGGTTTAGAATCCCTATGTAGATCCCCAGGGCTGGAATCCACATATGCAGTGCCATGTTCAGAACCAACAGGTACAATCCCTGGTCTGGGATCCCCAGGTACAGTCCCAGGGTTAGATTCCCCATGTACAGTCCCAGCTTTGGAATACCTATGTACAGTCCTCACGTTGGAATGCCCATATACAGTCCCATGGTTGGAATCCCCATATACAGTCCCAGGTTTGGAATCCCCATGTACAGTCCCAGGGCTGGTATCCCCAAGTACAGTCCCAGGGTTAGAATCCCCATGTACAGTCCCAGGGTTGGAACACCATTAATAGTCCCAGGGTTGGAATCCCCATGTACAGTCCCAGGATTAGAATCCCCAAGTACAGTCCCAGGGTTAGAATCCCCAATACAGTCCCAGGGTTGAAATCCCCATATACAGTTCCAGGGCTGGAATCCCCATGTTCAGTCCCATGGCTGGAATCCTCATGTACAGTCCCAGGGTTGGAGTCCCCCTGTACAGCCCCAGGGTTGGAATCCCCATGTACAGTCACAGGGCTGGAATCCCCAGGGACAGTCCCAGGGTTCGAATCCCTATGTACACTCCCAGCGTTGGAATCCCCATGCACAGTCCCATGGTTAGAATCCCCATGTACAGTCCCAGGGTTAAAATCCCCACGTACAGTCCCAGGGATGAAATCTCCACGTACAGGCCCAGGGTTGGAATGCGCTTATGCAGTCCCAGGGTTAGAATCCCCATGTACAGTCCCAGGTCTGGATTCCCAATGTACAGTCCCAGGGCTGGAATCCCAAGGCACAGTCCCAGGGCTGGAACCCCCAGGTACATTCCCAGGGCTGGAATCCTCATGTGCAGTCCCAGGGTTGGAATTTTCATGTACTATCCCAGGGCTGGAATCCCTGTGTATAGTCCCAGGGCTGGAATCCCCATGTACAGACTCAGGATTGGAATCTCCATGTGCAGTCTCAGGGTTGGAATCCCCATGTACAGTCCCAGGGTTGGAATCCCCAGGTACAGTCCCTGGGTTCGAATCCCCTTTTACAGTCCCGGCATTGGAATCCCCATGTGCAGTCCCAGGGTTGGTATCCGCATGTACAGTCCCAGTGATAGAATCCCCATGTACTGTCTCAGGGTTGGAATCCCCATGTTCAGTCCCAGGGTTAGAATCCCCATGTACATTCTCAGGGTTGGAATCCACATGTACAGTCCCAGGGTTGAAATCCCCATGAACAGTCCCAGGGTTGGCATCCCCATGTACCGCCCCAGGGTTGTAATCCCCATATAAAGTCATAATGCTGGAATCACCAGGGAGAGTCCCAGGGTACGAATCCCCATTTACACTCCAAGTGTTGGAATCCCCATGTACAGTCACAGGGTTGGAATCCCAATGCACAGTCCCAGTGTTGGAAGCCCTATGTACAGTCACAGCGTTGGAATCCCAATGCACAGTCTCAGGTTTGGAATCCCACGTATAGTCCCAGGGTTGGAATCTGCTTATGCAGTCCCAGGGTTAGAATCCCCATGTACAGTCCCAGGGTTGGAATCCCCACGTACAGTCCCAGGGTTGGAATCTGCTTATACAGTCCCAGGGTTAGAATCCCCATGTACAGTCCCAGGGTTGGAATCCCCATGTACATTCCCAGGGTTAGAATCCCCATGTACTGTCCCAGGTTTGGAATCCCCATGTACAGTCACAGGGCTGGTATCCCCATGTGCAGTGCTAGGGTTAGCATCTCCATGTGCAGTCCCAGTGTTAGAATCTCCATGTGCAGTCCCAGGGTTGGAATCCCCATTTACAATCCCAGGGTTGGAATACCCATTTACAGTCCCAGGGTTGGAATCCCCATGTACTGTCCCAGGGTTGAAATCCCCACATACGGTCCCAGGGTTGAAATCCCCACGTACAGTCCCAGGGTTGGAATCCTCTAATACAGTTCCAGGGTTAGAATCCCCATGTAGAGTCCCAGGTCTGGAATCCTCATGTACAGTGCCAGGTTTAGAATCCACAGTTACAGTCCCAGGTCTGGAATCCCCAGGTACAGTCACAGGGTTGGAATATCAATGTACAGTCCCAGGGTTGGAATCCCTATGTACAGTCCCAGGTTCAGAATCCCCATGTTGATTACCAGGGCAGAATCCCCATGTTCAGTCCTAGGGTTGGAAACCCCATGTACAGTCCCAGGGTTAGAATCCCCATGTACAGTCCCAGGGTTATAATCCCAATGTACAATCCCAGGGTTGGAATCCCCATGTACAGTCCCAGCATTAGTATTCCCATGTACAGACCCAAGGTTGGAAGCCCATGTACAGTCCCACTGTTAGAATCCCCATGTACAGTCCAGGGTTGGAATCCACATGTAAAGTCCCAGGGTTGGAAAACCCATGTACAATTCCAGGTTTCGAATCCCCTGTAAAGTCCCAGGGTTTAAAACCCCATGAGCAGTGCCAGGGTAAAAATATCCACGTACAGTCCCAGGTTCAAATCCCCTTACACAGTCCCAGGTTTAGAATCCCTGTGTAGATCCCCAGGGCCGGAATCCACATATGCAGTGCCATGTTCAGAATCCACAGGTACAATCCCTGGTCTGGAATCCCCAGGTACAGTCCCAGGGTTAGATTCCCCATGTACAGTCCCAGCTTTGGAATACCTATGTACTGTCCTCGGGTTGGAATGCCCATATACAGTCCCATAGTTGGAATCCCCATATACAGTCCCAGGTTTGGAATCCCCATGTACAGTCCCAGGGCTGGTATCCCCAAGTACTGTCCCAGGGTTAGAATCCCCAATACAGTCCCAGGGTTGAAATCCCCATATACAGTTCCAGGGCTGGAATCCCCATGTTCAGTCCCACGTCTGGAATCCTCATGTACATTCCCAGGGTTTGAATCCCCCTGTACAGCCCCAAGGTTGGAGTCCCATGTACAGTCCCAGGTTAAAATCCCCACATACGGTCCCAGGTAGGATATCTCCACGTACAGGCCCAGGGTTGGAATGCGCTTATGCATTCCCAGGTTTAGAATCCCCATGTACAGTCCCAGGTCTGGATTCCCCATGTGCAGTCCCAGGGTTGGTATCCCCATGTGCAGTGCCAGGGTTAGCATCCCCATGTGCAGTCCCAGTGTTAGAATCTCCATGTGCAGTCCAAGGGTTGGAATCCCCATGTACAGTCACAGGGTTGGAATACCCATTTACAGTCCCAGGGTTGGAATCCCCATGTACTGTCCCAGGGTAGAAATCCCCACATACGGTCCCAGGGTTGAAATCCCCACGTACAGTCCCAGGTTTGGAATCCTCGTATACAGTTCCAGGGTTAGATTCCCCATGTAGAGTCCCTGGTCTGGAATCCTCATGTACAGTGCCAGGTTTAGAATCCACAGTTACAGTCCCAGGTCTGGAATCCCCAGGTACAGTCCCAGGGTTGGAATCCCCATGTACAGTCCCAGGTTCAGAATCCCCATGTAGATTCCCAGGGCAGAATCCCCATGTTCAGTCCCAGGGTTGGAAACCCCATGTACAGTCCCAGGGTTAGAATCCCCATGTACAGTCCCAGGGTTATAATCCCAATGTACAATCCCAGGGTTGGAATCCCCATGTACAGTCCCAGCATTAGAATTCCCATGTACAGACCCAGGGTTGGAAGCCCATGTACAGTCCCACTGTTAGAATCCCCATGTACAGTCCAGGGTTGGAATCCACATGTAAAGTCCCAGGGTTGGAAAACCCATGTACAATTCCAGGTTTCGAATCCCCTGTCTAGTCCCAGGGTTTAAATCCCCATGTGCAGTGCCAGGGTAAAAATATCCACGTACAGTCCCAGGTTTAAATCCCCTTACACAGTCCCAGGTTTAGAATCCCTATGTAGATCCCCAGGGCTGGAATCCACATATGCAGTGCCATGTTCAGAACCAACAGGTACAATCCCTGGTCTGGGATCCCCAGGTACAGTCCCAGGGTTAGATTCCCCATGTACAGTCCCAGCTTTGGAATACCTATGTACAGTCCTCACGTTGGAATGCCCATATACAGTCCCATGGTTGGAATCCCCATATACAGTCCCAGGGTTAGAATCCCCATGTACAGTCCCAGGGTTGGAACACCATTAATAGTCCCAGGGTTGGAATCCCCATGTACAGTCCCAGGATTAGAATCCCCAAGTACAGTCCCAGGGTTAGAATCCCCAATACAGTCCCAGGGTTGAAATCCCCATATACAGTTCCAGGGCTGGAATCCCCATGTTCAGTCCCATGGCTGGAATCCTCATGTACAGTCCCAGGGTTGGAGTCCCCCTGTACAGCCCCAGGGTTGGAATCCCCATGTACAGTCACAGGGCTGGAATCCCCAGGGACAGTCCCAGGGTTCGAATCCCTATGTACACTCCCAGCGTTGGAATCCCCATGCACAGTCCCATGGTTAGAATCCCCATGTACAGTCCCAGGGTTAAAATCCCCACGTACAGTCCCAGGGATGAAATCTCCACGTACAGGCCCAGGGTTGGAATGCGCTTATGCAGTCCCAGGGTTAGAATCCCCATGTACAGTCCCAGGTCTGGATTCCCAATGTACAGTCCCAGGGCTGGAATCCCAAGGCACAGTCCCAGGGCTGGAACCCCCAGGTACATTCCCAGGGCTGGAATCCTCATGTGCAGTCCCAGGGTTGGAATTTTCATGTACTATCCCAGGGCTGGAATCCCTGTGTATAGTCCCAGGGCTGGAATCCCCATGTACAGACTCAGGATTGGAATCTCCATGTGCAGTCTCAGGGTTGGAATCCCCATGTACAGTCCCAGGGTTGGAATCCCCAGGTACAGTCCCTGGGTTCGAATCCCCTTTTACAGTCCCGGCATTGGAATCCCCATGTGCAGTCCCAGGGTTGGTATCCGCATGTACAGTCCCAGTGATAGAATCCCCATGTACTGTCTCAGGGTTGGAATCCCCATGTTCAGTCCCAGGGTTAGAATCCCCATGTACATTCTCAGGGTTGGAATCCACATGTACAGTCCCAGGGTTGAAATCCCCATGAACAGTCCCAGGGTTGGCATCCCCATGTACCGCCCCAGGGTTGTAATCCCCATATAAAGTCATAATGCTGGAATCACCAGGGAGAGTCCCAGGGTACGAATCCCCATTTACACTCCAAGTGTTGGAATCCCCATGTACAGTCACAGGGTTGGAATCCCAATGCACAGTCCCAGTGTTGGAAGCCCTATGTACAGTCACAGCGTTGGAATCCCAATGCACAGTCTCAGGTTTGGAATCCCACGTATAGTCCCAGGGTTGGAATCTGCTTATGCAGTCCCAGGGTTAGAATCCCCATGTACAGTCCCAGGGTTGGAATCCCCACGTACAGTCCCAGGGTTGGAATCTGCTTATACAGTCCCAGGGTTAGAATCCCCATGTACAGTCCCAGGGTTGGAATCCCCATGTACATTCCCAGGGTTAGAATCCCCATGTACTGTCCCAGGTTTGGAATCCCCATGTACAGTCACAGGGCTGGTATCCCCATGTGCAGTGCTAGGGTTAGCATCTCCATGTGCAGTCCCAGTGTTAGAATCTCCATGTGCAGTCCCAGGGTTGGAATCCCCATTTACAATCCCAGGGTTGGAATACCCATTTACAGTCCCAGGGTTGGAATCCCCATGTACTGTCCCAGGGTTGAAATCCCCACATACGGTCCCAGGGTTGAAATCCCCACGTACAGTCCCAGGGTTGGAATCCTCTAATACAGTTCCAGGGTTAGAATCCCCATGTAGAGTCCCAGGTCTGGAATCCTCATGTACAGTGCCAGGTTTAGAATCCACAGTTACAGTCCCAGGTCTGGAATCCCCAGGTACAGTCACAGGGTTGGAATATCAATGTACAGTCCCAGGGTTGGAATCCCTATGTACAGTCCCAGGTTCAGAATCCCCATGTAGATTACCAGGGCAGAATCCCCATGTTCAGTCCTAGGGTTGGAAACCCCATGTACAGTCCCAGGGTTAGAATCCCCATGTACAGTCCCAGGGTTATAATCCCAATGTACAATCCCAGGGTTGGAATCCCCATGTACAGTCCCAGCATTAGTATTCCCATGTACAGACCCAAGGTTGGAAGCCCATGTACAGTCCCACTGTTAGAATCCCCATGTACAGTCCAGGGTTGGAAACCACATGTAAAGTCCCAGGGTTGGAAAACCCATGTACAATTCCAGGTTTCGAATCCCCTGTAAAGTCCCAGGGTTTAAAACCCCATGAGCAGTGCCAGGGTAAAAATATCCACGTACAGTCCCAGGTTCAAATCCCCTTACACAGTCCCAGGTTTAGAATCCCTGTGTAGATCCCCAGGGCCGGAATCCACATATGCAGTGCCATGTTCAGAATCCACAGGTACAATCCCTGGTCTGGAATCCCCAGGTACAGTCCCAGGGTTAGATTCCCCATGTACAGTCCCAGCTTTGGAATACCTATGTACTGTCCTCGGGTTGGAATGCCCATATACAGTCCCATAGTTGGAATCCCCATATACAGTCCCAGGTTTGGAATCCCCATGTACAGTCCCAGGGCTGGTATCCCCAAGTACTGTCCCAGGGTTAGAATCCCCAATACAGTCCCAGGGTTGAAATCCCCATATACAGTTCCAGGGCTGGAATCCCCATGTTCAGTCCCACGTCTGGAATCCTCATGTACATTCCCAGGGTTTGAATCCCCCTGTACAGCCCCAAGGTTGGAGTCCCATGTACAGTCCCAGGTTAAAATCCCCACATACGGTCCCAGGTAGGATATCTCCACGTACAGGCCCAGGGTTGGAATGCGCTTATGCATTCCCAGGTTTAGAATCCCCATGTACAGTCCCAGGTCTGGATTCCCCATGTGCAGTCCCAGGGTTGGAATCCCCAGGTACAGTCCCAGGGCTGGAATCCCCAGGTACATTCCCAGGGCTGGAATCCACATGTACAGTCCCAGGGTTGGAATTCTCAGGTACAATCCCAGGGCTGGAATCCCCGTGTACAGACTCAGGATTGGAATCTCCATGTGCAGTCTCATGGTTGGAATACCCATGTACAGTCACAGGGTTGGAATCCCAATGCACAGTCCCTGGGTTGGAATCCCCATGTACAGTCCCAGGGTTGAAATCCCCACGAACGGTCGCAGGGTTGAAATCCACACGTACAGTCCCAGATTTGGAATCCGCTTATGCAGTCCCAGGGTTAGAATCCCCATATACATTACCAGCGTTGGAAACCCCATGTACATTCCCAGGGTTGGAATCCCCATGTACAGTCCCAGGTTTGGAATCCCCATGTACAGTCCCAGAGTTGGTATCCCCATGTGCAGTGCCAGGGTTAGCATCCCCATGTGCAGTCCCAGTTTTAGAATCTCCATGTGCAGTCCCAGGTTTGGAATCCCCATTTACAATACCAGGGTTGGAATCCCCATTTAAAGTCCCAGGGTTGGAATCCCCATGTACGGTCCCAGGGTTGAAATCCCCACGAACGGTCGCAGGGTTGAAATCCACACGTACAGTCCCAGGGTTGGAATCCGCCTATACAGTTCCAGGGTTAGAATCCCCATGTAGAGTCCCAGGTCTGGAATCCTCATGTACAGTGCCAGGTTTAGAATTCCCAGGTACAGTCCCAGGTCTGGAATCCCCAGGTACAGTCCCAGGGTTGGAATATCAATGTGCAGTACCAGGTTTGGAATCCCCATGTACAGTCCCAGGTTTGGAATCAACATGTAGATTCCCAGGTTTGAAACCCCATGTTCAGACCCAGGGTTGGAAACCCCATGTACTGTCGCAGGGTTGGAATCTCCATGTACAGTCCCAGGGTCAGAATCCCCATGTACAGTCCCAGGGTTATAAACCCAATGTACAATCCCAGGGTTGGAATCACCATGTACAGTCCCAGCATTGGAATCCCCATGTACAGACCCAGGGTTGGAAGCCCATGTGCAGTCCCACTGTTAGAATCCCCATGAACAGTCTCAGGGTTGGAATCCTCATGTACTGTCCCAGGGTAGGAATCCCCATGTACAGTCCCAGGTTTGGAATCCCCATGCACAGTCTCAGGGTTAGAATCCCCATGTACAGTCCCAGGTTTGGAATCCCCATGTACAGTCCTCAGGTTCGAATCCCCCAAAACAGTCCCTGGGTTGGTATCCCCATTTGCAATGCCAGGGTTAGAATCCCCATGTACAGTCCCAGGATAAGAATCCCGATGTACAGTCCCAGGGTTAGAATCCCATGTACATTCTCAGGGTTGGAATCCCCATGTACAGCCCCAGGGTTGAAATCCCCATGAACAGTCCCAGGTTTGGAATCCCCATGTACCGCCCAAGGGTTGGAATCCCCATGTACAGTCACAGGGCTGGAATCACCAGGGAGAGCCCCAGGTTTCGAATCCCCATGTACACTCCCAGTGTTGTAATCCCCATGTACAGTCACAGGGTTGGAATCCCAATGCACAGTCCCAAGGTTGGAATCCCCATGTACAGTCCCAGGGTTAGAATCCCCATGTACAGTCTCAGGGTTGAAATCCCCACGTACAGTCCCAGGGTTGGAATCCGCTTATGCAGTCCTAGGGTTAGAATCCCCATGTACAGTACCAGGGTTGGAAACCCCATGTACAGTCCCAGGGTTAGAATCTCCATGTACAGTCCCAGGTTTGGAATCCCCATGTACAGTCCAAGGGTTGGTATCCCCATGTGCAGTGCCAGGGTTAGCATCCCCATTTGCAGTCCTAGTTTTAGAATCTCCATGTGCAGTCCCAGGGTTGGAATCCCCATTTACAGTCCCAGTGTTGGAATCCCCATGTATGGTCCCAGGGTTGAAATCCCCACGTACGGTCCCAGGGTTGAAATCCCCACGTACAGTCATAGAGTCAGAGTCATAGAGTTTTACAGCACAGAAAGAGGCCCTTCGGCCCATCGTGTCTGCGCCGTCCATCAATCCCTGTCCAGTCTAATCCCATTTTCCAGCATTTGGTCCATAGCCTTGTATGCAATGGCATTTCAAGTGCTCATCCAAATGCTTCTTGAATGTTGTGAGGTTTCCTGCCTCTACCACCCTTTCAGGCAGCGAGTTCCAGATTCCAACCACCCTCTGGGTGAAAAAGTTCCTCCTCAAATCCCCTCTAAATCTCCTACCCCTTGCCCTGAATCTATGCCCCCTTGTTATTGACCCCCCTACTAAGGGGAAAAGTTCCTCTTTATCTACCCTATCTATACCCCTCATCATTTTGTGCACCTCAATCAGGTCCCCGCTCAGCCTTCTTTGCTCCAAGGAAAACAACCCCAGCCTGTTTAGTCTTCCTTCATAGCTGAGGCGCTCCATCCCAGGTGACATCCTGGTGAATCTTCTCTGCACCCTCTCCAAAGCAATCACATCCTTCCTATAGTGAGGCGACCAGAACTGCACACAGTACTCCAGCTGTGGCCTCACCAGCGTTTTGTACAGCTCCATCATAACCTCCCTGCTCTTCTCTTCTATGCCTCGGCTAATGAAGGCAAGTATCCCATATGCCTTTTTAACCACCTTATCTACCTGTTCCGCTGCCTTCAGGGATCTATGTACATGTACACCAAGGTCCCTCTGACCCTCTGTACTTCCTAGGGTCCTACCACTCATTGTGTATTCCCTTGCCTTATTTGTCCGTCCAAAATGCATCACCTCGCACTTTACAGGGTTAAATTCCATTTGCCACTTTTCCGCCCATCTGACCAGCCCGTTTATATCGTCCTGTAGCCTGAGGCTTTCTTCCTCGCAATTTACCACCCCACCAATTTTCGTGTCATCTGCGAACTTACTGATCATACCTTATACATTCTCATCCGAATCATTTATGTAGATCACAAACAGCAAGGGACCCAGCACCGATCCCTGAGGTACCCCACTGGACACAGGCTTCCAGTCACAAAAGCAACCTTCGACCATCACCCTCTGCCTCCTGCCACTCAGCCAGTTTAGGATCCAACACGCCAAGGCACCCTGGATCAAATGGGCTCTTACCTTCTTGACCAGTCTCCTATGCGGGACTTTGTTAGAAGCTTTACTGAAGTCCATGTAAACCACATCCACAGCATTTCCCTCATCCACACACCTAGTCACCCCCTCGATAAATTCAATCAGATTTGTCAGACATGATTTACCCTTGACAAAGCCATGCTGATTATCCCTGATTAATCCTTGCCTCTCCAAGTGGAGACTAATTTTGTCCCTCAGAATTTTTTCCAATAATTTCCCTACCACATGTTAGGCTCACTGGCCTGTAATTCCCTGGTTTATCCCTGCTACCCTTCTTGTATAATGGTACGACGTTAGCTGTTCTCCAGACCTCTGGTACATCCCCTGTGGCCAGAGAGGTTCTGAAAATTTGTGTCAGAGCCCCTGCAATCTCCTCCTTTGCCTCCCACAACAGCCTGGGATACATCTCGTCCGGGCCTGGGGATTTATCCACTTTTTGGCCTGCTAAAACCGCTAGTACCTCCTCCCTCTCGATGCTAAAATGTTCAAATATGTCACAGCCCCGTTGCCCGATTTCTATGTCTACATCGTCTTTCTCCATAGTGAACACAGATGCAAAAAATTCATTTAATAGCCCGCCTACATCATCTGGCTCTACACACAGATTGCCACTTTGGTCCCTAATGGGCCCTACCCTTTCCCTGGTTAGCCTCTTGCCCTTAATATACTTATAAAACATCTTAGGATTTTCCTTTATTTTGCTCGCCAGTGTTATTTCATGGCCCCTCCTCGCCCTCCTAATTTCTTTTTTAAGTATGCCCCTGCACTTTTTATACTCCTCTAGGGCTTCCTCCGTCTTTAGTCTTTTGTAACTGCCAAAAGCCCCCCTTTTTTGCCTAATGCATTTTTGTATATCCCTTGTCATCCAAGGTTCCCTTTGCTTGTTGGTCCCACCCTTGACCGTTACAGGAACATATTGGCATTGTACTCTCTCTATTTCCCTTCTGAAAGTCTCCCACTGTTTTGATGTGGATTTTCCTATAAGTAGCTGCTCTCAGTGCACTTTGGCCAGATCCTGCCTTATCATATTAAAATCGGCCTTCCCCCAATTTAGAACCCTTATTTCCGGGCCGTCTTTGTCTTTTTCCATGACCACCTTAAATCTCACCGAATGATGGTCACTGTCGCCAAAATGCTCTCCTACTGACACTTCCACCACTTGCCTGGCTACATTCCCTAGAATTAGGTCCAGTACCACCCCCTCTCTTGTAGGACTTTCTACATGTTGGCTCAAAAAGCTCTCCTGGATGCACTTTAAGAATTCTTCACCCTCTAAGCCTTTCACACTCTGACTATCCCAATTAATATTGGGGAAGTTGAAATCCCCCACTATTATTACCTTATTATTTTCGCACTTCTCTGAGATTTGCCTACATATCTGTTCCTCTATCTCCCCCTGACTGTTTGGGGGACTATAGTACACTCCCAGCAAAGTGCTTGCCCCCTTTTTGTTTTTAAGTTCTACCCATATGGCCTCATTAGAGGAACCCACTAATATATCATCCTTCCTTACAGCGGTAATTGACTCCTTAATTAATATTGCAACACCCCCTCCCCTTTTACACCCCCCTCTGTCTCGCCTGAAGATTCTATACCCCGGAATATTGAGCTGCCAATCCTGACCCTCCATCGACTATGTCTCCGTGATAGCAACAATATCGTACTCCCATGTGTTCAACAACAACTTCAGTTCATCCACCTTATTTGCAAGACTCCTTGCATTAAAATAAATGCCTTCCAGCCTTGCCATATTCCTTTTAGCCTTCACATATTTGCTCTGCCTTCCCAGCTGACTTGTTTCTTCCTCCGTATTTGGCTGTAAATCACCCCCTACTATAGCTCCACTCTGTATCCCATCCCCCTGCCAAGTTAGTTTAAACCCCCCCCAACAGTGCTAGCAAACCTCCCCACAAGGATATTGGTCCCCCTCTGGTTCAGGTGTAAACCGTCCGACTTGTACAAGTCCCAACTTTTCCAGAAGCAGACCCAGTGATCCAGGAAACTAAAGCCCTCCCTCCTGCACCATCCCTTTAGCCACGCATTCATCTGTTCTATCTTCCTATTCCTATACTCACGAGCACGTGGCACCGGGAGTAATCCAGAGACAGGGTCTAGTGTAATATAAACAGAGACAGGGTCTAGTGTAATATAAACAGAGACAGGGTCCAGTGTAATATAAACAGAGATAGGGTCTAGTGTAATATAAACAGAGACAGAGACTAGTGTAATATAAACAGAGACAGAGTCTAGTGTAATATAAACAGAGACAGGTTCTAGTGTAATATAAACAGAGACAGGGTCTAGTGTAATATAAACAGACATAGGGTCTCGTGTAATATAAACAATGACAGGGACTAGTGTAATATAAACAATGACAGGGTCTAGTGTAATTAAACAGAGACAGGGTCCAGTGTAATATAAAAAGAGACAGGGTCTAGTGTAATATAAAAAGAGACAGGGTCTAGTGCAATATAAACAGTGACAGGGTCTAGTGCAGTATAAACAGAGACAGGGTCTAGTTTAATATAAACAGAGAGAGGGTCTAGTGTAATATAAACAGAGACAGGGTCTAGTGTAATATAAACGGAGACAGGGTCCAGTGTAATATAAACAGAGATAGGGTCTAGTGTAATATAAACAGAGGCAGGGTCTGGTGTAATATAAATAGAGACAGGGTCTTGTGTAATGTAAACAGAGACAGGGTCTAGTGTAATATAAACAGAGACAGGTTCTAGCGTAATATAAACAGAGACAGGGTCAAGTGTATTATAAACAGAGACAGGGTCTAGTGTAATATAAACAGAGACAGGGTCTAGTGTAATATAAACAGAGACAGGTTCTAGTTTAATATAAATAGAGACAGGGTCTAGTGTAATATAAACTGAGACAGGGTCAGTGTAATACAAACATAGACAGGGTCTAGTGTAATATGAGCAGAGACAGGTTCTAGTGCAATATAAACAGTGACAGGGTCTAGTGCAATATAAACAGAGACAGGGTCTAATGTAATATAAACAGAGACAGGGTCTAGTGTAATATAAACAGAGATGAGTGTAATATAAACAGTGACAGGGTCTAGTGTAATATAAACAGAGACAGAGTCTAGTGTAATATAAACTGTGACAGGGTCTAGTGTAAAATAAACAGAGACAGGGTTCAGTGTTATATAAACAGAGACAGGGTTCAGTGTTATATAAACAGAGACAGGGACTAGTGTAGTATAAACAGAGACAGGGTCCAGCGTAATATAAACGGAGACAGGGTCTAGTGTAATATTAACAGAGGCAGTGTCTAGTGTGTAATGTTATCAGCAAATAGTGATGGTATTTGCCTGTTTGATTATTTATGCCTTACCAGCATATTTGCCTGATTGATTATTTATGCCTGACCAGCAGAGGGCATGTGAGAGACAAGCAGTTTAGTTTTAGTTTCGTTTTAGATGGATCTCTAAGATGGTGTCTCCTGTAATGCTGTTAACTGAGTTGGACATACTTTAGATAAAAAGTCATTCTCTTTCATGAATGTGTCGTCATTGAACCCACATACAAATCAATACATGGTGTCAGGAGTGATTGAAAGAGATGAAGAGGAAAAATCTGAAGTTAAATCAGCTCTCCGCATATTAGCAAGCCAAAAGAGAACATCGTTACTTACCATTGGAGAATAGCTAGCGAAGTGAAAAAATGGAAGGATTACACCCACCGGTGAAGCTTCAGTTGACAGGTAATGTGGCTGAAAATTGGAGGAGGTTCAAACAACGTTTGGAGTTGTATTTATCAGCAATCGGAGCTGACGAGAAAAGTGATAAAATGAAAGCGTCAGTGTTCTTACATGTCGTGGGTGATGAAGCGCTGGAGATGTATAATAACTTCACATTCGCTGCTGATGGAGACAAAATGAAGTTGGATAAAATAATGGAACAGTTTGAGGCCTACTGCATACCTAAACGTAACATGACGTTTGAGAGGCACAGATTTTTCACATGTGTACAGAAAACGGGAGAGACTATTGATCAGTATGTGACTGAACTGAGAAACTTAAGCAAAACATGTGAATTTGGGGGACTGGCAGACTCGCCGATAAAAGACAGACTGGTGTGTGGTATTCCAGATAATGGTCTAAGGGAAAGACTGCTAAGAGAGCAAGATCTAGACCTGGGAAAAGCCATAGCACTGTGTAGGGCTACAGAGACTGTGAAGTCGCAGGCGAAGGAGCTGTTCAGTGACAGTAGCTGCAACGTGGATGCAGTGAGAAAGAACGGACACAAACCGTTTAACAAAAAGAGCGGCAATGTGAAAAAAGAGGCGTGGCCAGCGAAAAAAAATGAAAGGGGCAATCGAAAGTCATGTAGTCGATGCGGTACACAGCATAAACCAAAAAAGTGTCCAGCATATGGTAAAACATGCAATAGTTGCAACAAAAACAACCATTATGCCCGTTGCTGTAAGAACCAAGTGCAACAAAGCAAGGTCCATGCAGTAGATGAAAGCGAGATAGAGGAGTTCTATGTAGATGTTGTGTCTGAAAACAAAAAAGAAAAAAGAGACTGGATGTTGACACTAAAAGTGAATGACATACACATTCCATTTAAATTGGATACTGGAGCACAAGTTAATGTGATATCAGAGACTGATTTTAAGAAAATTTGACCCAGACCAAAGATACATGGAATAAAAGTGAAAGTGACAGGATACTCATGTACTGATATACCAGTGAAAGGAAGATGCATTGTCAAAGTGACACACAAGGACAGAGAGCACACGTTAGCATTAATCGTGGTGCCAAAGGATGTGCAGGCCATATTAGGTTTAAAAGCCTGTGAGAGACTGAACCTGGTAAAGAAAGTCCTCGTTGTGGAAAGCGAAGGAGAAACAGTCTATGATGAACTCATGAAAGAGTACAATGACCTATTTAAGGGTCTAGGCTGCCTTCCAGGAGAACACACGATCAGAGTAGATAAAAGCATGCCAACGGTCTTACATCCATGCAGAAAAGTTCTGTTTGCTCTTCAAAAGCAACTGAAGGCAGAGTTGGACAGGATGGAAAGCCTGAACATGATTCAGAAGATAGATGAGCCAACTGAGTTGGTGAGTTCCCTCGTCATTGTGGACAAACAGAATGGAAAGCTCAGAATTTGCCTGGATCCAAGAGATCTAAACAGAGCAATAAAGAGAATGCACTTCAAGCTTCCTACATGTGAGGAAATCATGGCATAGTTTGCAAATGCAAAGTATTTCAGCAACTTAGATGCATCATCAGGATTTTGGCAGATGAAATTGGACGAGGCAAGTTCAAGACTGTGCACGTTCAACAGTCCATTTGGCAGATACAGATTCCTAAGGTTACCATTTGGCATTGCCTCAGCTCCTGAAGTGTATCACAAAACTATCCATATGATCTATGAGCACCTGGAGGGAGTTGATACATCAATGGATGACATCATAGTATGGGGAACCACGAGAACTGAGCATGACGAGAGACTGAAAAAAGTGCTGGAAGCAACAAGGAAAACAAACCTGAAGCTGAATAGAGAGAAATGCCAGCTCGGGGTGACAGAACTGACATTCGTGGGAGATATCCTTAGCAGTGAGGGCATCAGACCAGATCCCAGAAAGGTGTCTGCCATTGAGAATATGCCAAAGCCACAATGCAAATAGGACATGCAGAGGTTTAATGGAATGATCAACTACATGGGTAAATTCATATCAAACCTCTCAGAAAAGATGGCGCCACTGAGATGACTAACTGAAAAGAACATAGAATGGGAATGGAATCATGAGCATGAGAAGTCATGGAGCGATCTAAAGAAACTGCTCACAGCGGAACCAGTTCTGAGGTTTTATGACCCAGCGAGACCCATCAAGATATCATCAGATGCATCACAGAGTGGGCTCGGTGCCGTTCTTCTGCAAAAATATGACTACTGGCAACCTATTGCATATGCATCGCGCTCAATGACAGATGCGGAGACGCGATATGCTCAAATAGAAAAGGAGCTGCTCAGCATCACATACGCCTGTGAAAGATTTCACCAGTTTGTGTCAGGACAAGCAATCAGTGTAGAGACTGACCGTAAGCCCTTGATTGCATTGTTCCAAAAGCCACTAAATAGCTGTCCGCTTAGAATACAAAGAATGATGATCAGGCTGCAACGCTATACACTGAATGTTGCGTACACACCGGGTAAGCTGATGTATACAGCAGACACGTTGTCCAGAGCTGTTGACCCAAGTGAGCCCGCAAACACCAAAATGGATGAAAAAGTGAACGCTTACGTGGACATGATCACAAGTGCACTGCCCATAGCAGATGCAGAAATGGAGCTCATAAAGACTGAGACAAACAAAGATGAAACACTGAGATGACTGAGGAAAAGCATCTTGGATGAATGGCCCAACATGAAGCAAGGCTGCTCACCTGACATGGCAGAGTACTGGAGCTGCAGGGCGGAACTATCAGTGGTCGAAGACATCATCTACAAAGGAAGTAAAATAGTTACCCCAAAGAGTATGAGAAAAGAGATGCTAAAAAGGATCCATGGAGGACATCTGGGAATCGAAACATGTCAGAAAAGAGCACGAGAGGTGATGTACTGGCCACGAATCAACCAAGATGTGACAAATGAGGTGTCAAATTGCACAATATGCCTGAAATATCGAGCAAGCAATCCGGTAGAACCACTAAAACCCCACCCAGCGCCAGACAGACCTTATCAGAAGGTAGGCGCTGACCTATTCGTATGTCAAGGGAAGGACTATCTTGTAGTCACAGACTATTACTCCCTGTATCCAGAGGTTTGTAGACTGTGCACCACCACTGCAGATGCTGTGATAACATGTATGAAAGCCATATTCTCCAGACATGGCATGGCAAGCGAGGTCTTCACAGACAACGGACCCCAGTTTTACAATGCAAGTTTCCGACACTTTGCCAAAGAGTGGGACTTTGTCCACACGACGTCAAGTCCTCACTTTCCACAGTCCAATGGTCTAGTGGAAAAATCGGTCCAGACAGTGAAAAGACTGATGCACAAGGCAAAAGACAGTGGAACTGACTTCTACCAGAGCATGCTTTTATAACGCACAACGCCGCTCGAGTGTGGTATGTCACCAGCCCAACTCCTTATGGGACGTCTGCTAAGGTCAAACCTACCCATCCCGGAGAACCTCCTGAAAACAAAAGAGGGGGAGAAAGTGAGGAAGTTCAAAGAACAACAGAAAGAAAAGCAAAAGTACTACTATGACAGAGGAACACAAAACCTACTTGAACTCCACACTGGTGACCAAGTAAGGTTCAAAGACAAAACAAACATATGGACTCAGAAGGGAACTGTCCTGAGTGAAGTTCAACCAAGATCATACACCATTCAGACAGATGAGGGTGCTGTTCTGCGAAGAAATCGTCGGGATCTTCTCATGGGACCAGCCACAGCAAGTCAAAAGACTGATACTGTTGAACAACCTGATCACACAGCAGGTCAAAAGACTGATACTGTTGAACAACCTGATCACACAGCTGAGAAACCATCATCTGAGGCAACAACTCAGATTCAAGGACAATCAATCAGAAAATCCTCAAGCCACGTGAAGCCTCCTGAGAGACTCATTGAGCAAGTTTAAGGATTCTTGTTATAGAAGGAAGTGATGTTATCTTATTCTCTCTTCAAGTTCTAGTGTATTTACATATTTCATGTGAACACACAAAACAAGGTTAAAAAACCTTGATAATGATAATGTAAGTTCATTAAGTGTTACAGTTATAATGCAGAGTAATACAAAGAAAACATGTTGTTAGATAAAAGGAAAATACTTTTGTTTTAAGAAAGGGAGATGTAATGATATCAGCAAATAGTGATGGTATTTGCCTATTTGATTATTTATGCCTTACCAGCATATTTGCCTGATTGATTATTTATGCCTGGCCAGCAGAGGGCATGTGAGAGACAAGCAGTTTAGTTTTAGTTTCGTTTTAGATGGATCTCTAAGATGGTGTCTCCTGTAATGCTGTTAACTGAGTTGAACTTACTTTAGATAAAAAGTCATTCTCTTTCATGAATGTGTCATCATTGAACCCACATACAAATCAATACATAGTGTAATATAAATAGAGACAGGGTCTAGTGTGAAGTAAACAGAGACAGGGTCGAGAGTAATATAAACAGAGACAGGGCCTAGTGTAATATGAACAGAGACAGGGTCCAGTGTAAGATAAACAGAGACAGGGTCTAGTGTGAATTAAACAGAGACAGGGTCTCATGTAATATAAACAAAGACAGGGTCGAGTGTAATATAAACAGAGACAGAGTCTAGTGTAATATAAAAAGAGACAGGGTCTAGTGTAATATAAACAGACTATGGCCGAGAAATTCAGTGGTGTTAGCGCCCACTTAGCGCCTAAAGAGGTCTTTAGCGCCGGCGCTGTTGGTAGCCTGGAATTCAGTGTAGTGCAAATGGTGGCGTTAGCCGGTAGCGCTGCGCCGGCACCGATGACGTCATCGGTGTGCTCAGCGCCCCGGTTCCAACGCGATGCCGGCCCAATGCCCAAATTCACTTGCCGCCGCCTCACCCGTAGCGGGCGCAAAGAGCGTTTGTAAAATGGGGCCTTGCAGCTCCGAGAGGCCAGGGCGTAAAGGTGGAGGTGCGGCCGGCCGCTTTCCCGGCGGCCGCTTGGCCCCTCCTTCCTCCCTGGACTCCCACACCACCCCCCCCGCGGCATTGGTCTCTGACCCCCGCGAGCCCGGCACTTCTCCGTGGTGCCGGGCTCATTTGCCGGGGGAATCCAGCGGCGATCTCACGGCTGCAGGCAGCTCCTCCTTAAGAGAAGGAGGAGGCCTGCAGTACCCCAGCCTGCCGCACTGCATCGGGTGGCGCAGCGGCAGCTGGACGCCTGAAATTGACTTTCAGCGCCCCAAGCGAGGCGGCCAAACCCTGCAATAGCACCCGCCTCCGTCTTGGGGCACTGCAACTGAATTTCAGGCGGGCGCTACGGGAATCCGGGCGAGCGCTAATTTTCGGGCGCTAAAGAACTGGCGCGGCGATAGCGAAATTCTAGGCCATAGGGTCTAGTGTAATATAAACATTGACATGGTCTAGTGTAATATTAGCAATGACAGGGTCTAGTGTAATTAAACAGAGACAGGGTCCAGTGTAATATAAACAGAGACAGGGTCTAGTGTAATATAAAAAGAGACAGTGTCCAGTGTAATATAAACAGAGACAGGGTCTAGTGTAATATAAACAGAGACAGGAACAAGTGTAATATAAACAGAGACAGGGGCTAGTGTAATATAAACAGAGACAGGGTCTAGTGTAATATAAACAGAGACAGGGTCCAGTGTAATATAAACAGAGACAGGGTCTAGTGTAATATAAACAGAGACAGGGTCTAGTGTAATATAAACAGAGACAGGGTCCAGTGTAATAAAAACAGAGATAGGGTCTAGTGTAGTATAAACAGAGACAGAGACTAGTGTAGTACAAACAGAGACAGTGTCTAGTGTAATATAAACAGAGACAGGGTCTAGTGTAATATAAACAGAGACAGGGTCTAGTGTAATATAAACAGAGACAGGGTCTAGTGCCATTCAATGAGATCATGGCTGATAATCCAAATTCAGTACCCTGTTCCTGCCTTCTCTCCATATCCCTTGATCCCTTTAGCCTTAAGAAATATATCCAACTCCATCTTGAATATATTTAATGAAGTGGCCTCTACTGCCTTCTGTTGCAGAGAATTCCATAGGTTCACCACTCTCTGGGTGAAGAAATTCCTCCTCATCTCTGTCCTAAATGGCTTACCCCTTATCCTTAAATTGTGACCCCTGGTCCTGCACTCCCCGACCATTGGGAACATCCTTCCAGCATCTAGTCTGTCTCGTCCTATTAGAATTTTCTACATTTCAATGAGATCCCCTCTCATTCTTCTAAACTCCAGCGAGTACAAGCCCAATCGACCCAATCTCTCCTCATACATCATTCCTGCTATCCCAGGTATCAGTCTGGTGAATCTTCGCTGCATTCCTTCCATGGCAAGAACATCCTTCCTCAGATAAGGCGACCAAAACTGCACACAATACTCAAGATGTGGCCTCACCAAGGCCCTGTACAACTGCAGCAAGACATCCTTGTTCCTGTACTCAAGCCCTCTCGCTACAAAGGCCAACATACCATTTGCCTTCTTAACCGCCTGCTGCACCCGCATGCTTACTTTCAGCAACTGGTGCACAAGTGCGCCCAGGTCTCGTTTCAAACACAGTTTATTGAATATTTGATTTCTCCATGATCAGAGGAGACAATTGATGTTCTGTTACTGACTGTTCTTACTCTTGATTATATCACTTCTCACCTAGTTCACCTTCTACCACATCTAACCCCAAGCTGGTTCCGTTTGACTATTTGGCTTGTGTGTGTCATAGACTGAACTACAGTGTCTCACTTTGTACTCATCTGAAATTCCTTTCAACCAACCCTTGAAAGAACTCTCTTGCTTCAGATTTGAAATCAGTTATTGTGTGCATGGTTTAACACTTCTTGGATGTGGTTAGTCCAACTCCTCCACAGGTCCTGCATGTGACAGCCTTTGGAATGTTCTGATCTTTGTCATTGTCTTTGCTGATTGTGATGGTGTCCTTGATTTAATCTCCTGGAACTAACACACCGTGCACTATTTCCTGCATCGAGATCATTGTTTCAAATACTGAGCTTGAGCACAGAGCTTGGAGACAGAGCCGGGAGATTCACAAACACAGTGATTCACAAGCAGAGTGGGCGCAGGAATTGGTGGAGAGGGAGAAGGCGGTGGAGACGTCTGAGTGAAAAGGAGGAGTGGAGCCACAGAACCCAAATTAATAGGCACGAGAGCGGAGCTGTGGGACAGCGAGAGGAGCGTCCGCAGATAAAGACAGGCCCAAGAGCCCGGAGGGAGCGCCAGTGTCAGGGAGCGAGGGAAGTGGCCTCAGCACAAGGGAAGGAGCAGATTGGGGAGGGGTTGTTTTAAGTCTCGAGTTTATTTCTGTTAAGTTACATAAAAAATAGAACTGAGTTAATAGTCGAATAATTAAAGGCACAGCAGGGCAACTCAGTCCAGCGGATGCACTTCCTGTGCCTTTCCACCATCTACAAGGCACAAGTTAGGAGTGTGATGGAATACTCTCCACTTGCCTGGATGAGTGCTGCTCCAACAACACTCAAGAAGCTCGACACCATCCAGGACAAAGCAGCCTGCTTGATTGGCACTTCATCCACCACCTTAAACATACACTCCCTCCACCACCAGCGTACCGTGGCTGCAGTGTGTACCATCTACAAGATGCACTGCAACAGCTCGCCAAGGCTTCTTCGCCAGCAACCCCCAAACCCGTGACCTCTTCCACCTAGAAGGACAAGGGCAGCAGGCGCATGGGACCACCACCACCTCCAGTTCCCCTCCAAGTCGCACATCATCCTGAATTAGAAGTATATTGATGATCCTTCATCGCTGCTGGGTCAAAATCCTGGAACTCCCTCCCTAACAGCACTGTGGGAGTACCTTCACCACATGGACTGCAGTGGTTCAAGAAGGCGGCTCACCACCACCTTCTGAAGGGCAATTAGGGATGGGCAATAAATGCTGGCCTTGTCAGCACCGCCCAGATCATATGAACGAATAAAAAATAATAGTGGGATGCTTCCCGTGTCTTGAACAACCACGTGTGCAGGAGGTGTCGTCAGCTGGAGGAGCTCGAGCTCCGGGTTTCGGCGCTTGAGCAGCAGCTGGTGTCACTGCGGTGCATTCACGAGGCTGAGAGCTATGTGGATAGCACGTTTCAGGAGGTGGCCACCCCACAGCTAATGAGTGCGCAGGCAGAGAGGGAATGGGTGACTGCCAGACAGAAGAGCAGGAGCAGGCAGCTAGTGCAGGAGTCCCCAGAGTGCATCTCGCTCTCCAACCAGTATTCTGTGCTGAGTACTGGTGAGGGTGATGGTTCCTCTGGGGAGTACAGCCAGAGCCAAGACCATGGCACCACAGGTGGCTCAGCTGCACAGGGGTGGAGGAGGAAGACAGGGAAAGCAATAGTGGTCGGGGATTCAATAGTTAATGGAGCAGACAGGTGTTCCTGCAGCTGCAGACCTGACTCCAGGATGGTATGTTGCCTCCCTGGTGCCAGTGTCAAGGATGTCACTGAGCGGCTGCAGGACACTCTGAGGGTGGAGAGTGAACAGCCAGAGGTCGTTGTCCATATCGGTACCAACAACGTAGGTAGAAAGAGGGATGAGGTCCTGCAGACAGATTTTAGGGAGCTCTGAAAGAGATTAAAAAGCAGGACCTCAAAGATAGTAATCTCTGGATTACTCCCGGTGTCACGCGCGAGTGAGTATAGAAATAGGAGGATAGAGCAGATGAATGTGTGACTGGACAGATGGAGCAGGAGGGAGGGCTTCAGATTCCTGGGGAATTGGGGCCGGTTCTGGGGGAGGTGGGACCTGTACAGGCCGGACGGGTTGCACCTCAAAACAGAGCTAGCACCAATATCCTCACGGGGAGGTTTTCTAGTGCTGTTGGGGAGGGTTTAAACTAAGTTGGCAGGGGGATGGGCACCAGGAAGTAATATTAGAAAGGGGAAATAAAGTGCTCAAAGGATTGGGAGAGGCAGAGAGCACTAAAGTAAGAAATAGTAATGTATTAGGTGGGGTCAAACTAAGAGAGAATACAGGATGGTCTAAGATAGGTTTACAGTGTATGTATGTGAACGCACGAAGCGTAGTAAACAAAGTAAGTGAGCTGCAGGCACAAATAGCCACCGGGGAATATGGTGTTGTGGCAATAACTGAAACCTGGCTCAAAAAAGGGCAGACTTATGTATTAAATATTCCTGGTTATAAATTGTCCAGGAAAGATAGGGAAGGAAATATAGGAGGTGGTGTGGCAGTATTGGTTAAGGAGAATGTTACAGTGCTGGAGAGGGAGGATGTCCTGGAGGGGTCAAGGACAGAATCTATATGGCTAGAGTTAAGAAATAATAGAGGTGCCATTGCACTACTAGGTGTATTCTATAGACCACCAACTAGTGGGAAAGATATGGAGGAGCAAATTTGCAGAGAAACTGTGTAGAGGTGCAAGAACTATAGAGTAGTAATAATGGGGGACTTCAACTATCCTAATATAGCCTGGGATCAGAATAGTGTTAAGGGCAGAGAAGGGGAAGAATTTCTGAAGTCTGTTCAGGAGAACTTTTTTGATCAGTACGTTTCCGGCCCAATGAGGGAGGAGGCATTGCAGGATCTGGTTCTGGGGAAAGGGTGGGTCAAGTGGAGCAAGTGTCAGTTGGTGAACATTTATGGAACAGTGATCATATTATCATAAGGTTTAGATTAGCTATGGAAAAGGGTAGGGAGCAATCTAGAGTAAAAATGTTTAACTGGGGGAAGGCCAATTTCAGTGGGATGAGAACAGATCTGGCCCGGGTAAAGTGGAATCAAAGATTGGCAGGCAAAACTGTAATGGAACAATGGGCTGCCTTTAAAGGGGAAGTAGTTCAGATACAGCCGAGGTACATTCCCACTAGGTGAAAGGCAGGGCAACTAAAGACAGGGCTCCCTGGATGATGAAAGAGAGAGAATATGATGAAGCAGAAAAAGAGTGCGTTTGACAGATGTCAGGTTGCAAATACATCTGAGAATCAGGCTAAATATAGAAAGGTCAGAGGAGAAGTGAAAAAGAAACTAAGAGGGGCAAAGAGAGTGAATGAGAATAGAATGGCAGCCGACATAAAAGGTAGTCCAAAAGTCTTCTATAGGCATATAAATAGTAAACGGGTAGTAAGAGGAGGGGTGGGGCCGATTAGGGACCATAAAGGAGACCTATACATGGAGGCAGAGGGTATGGCTGAGGTACTAAACAAGTGCTTTGCATCTGTCTTCATCAAGGAAGAAAATGCTGCCATAGACATAATAAAGGAGGAGATAGTGGAGATACTTGATAGGAGAAAAATTGATAAAGACGAGATATTAGAAAGACTGGTTGTACTTAAAGTAGATAAATCACCAGGAGTGGATGGGATGCATCCTAGGATGCTGAGGGAATTGAGGGAGGAAATCGCGGAGGTACTGGCCATAATATTCCAATCCTCCTTCGATATGGGAGTGGTGCCAGAGGACTGGAGAATTGCAAATGTTACACCATTGTTCAAAAAAGGGTGTTAGGATAAACCCAGCAACTGCAGGTCAGTCAGTTTAATCTCGGTAGTAGGGAAGCTTTTAGAAACAGTAATCAGGGACAAAATTAACAGTCACTTGGATAGGTGTGGATTAATTATGGAAAGCTAGCATGGATTTGTTAAAGGTAAATCATGTTTAACCAACTTGAGCAAGTTTTTTCATGAGGTAACAGAGAGGGTTGATGAGGGCAATACGGTGTTATGTTCATTAATAACTAGACATTCTTATTATGAACAGCTAGCTTCTAGCTAGTCATTTATTAAGTACATGTTCTCTAGGTACAGCATCTGTAGAGATTCAGCATGTGTACTTCTGTGTGCAGGCAGCCATCTTGACTGCTGCCTTGTGGGTAGCCTAGTGCATCGTGGGTAGTATAGTCTTAAACACATACAACTATATACAGCTCTACAGCTCTATAGCTCCAGCTAGTGTACTATTCTAGAATGGCATGTTATTGATCATTACATCCCCCTTTCTTTGAGGTTAACAAAATCAAAATCAATCAACTTTCAAGAAAAACGATAAAGATGATATCAGTAACAATTTTGTTAGTGCTCTATAAACATAAACATTTTCACAACAGTCAATACATTTTCAATATAATTTTTCTTTATACTCAAATATTAAGTCTATCAGGCTTTTTTACTTCACGTGTGGATCTTTTTAACACAGGTAAGTCTGATGTGTTTTCATAAGGTTGTTCTGGTGGTGAATGACAAGCTTCAGTTGCGGCATTGTCATCAATCTGCTCTTGGATAGTTTCTTGTATTTTCAGGAGGGAACGGCGGTTCCACCTGAGAATCTGTCCTTCCTCAGTTCTAACAGTGTATGACCTTGGTCGTACTTCCTCAAGAACTGTAGCTTTCCTGTTCCATGCATCTGGATCATCAATCCTGACAACATCATCCCTTGTCAATGGTTTTAGAGTTTTGGATGACTTGTCATAGTATGATTTCTGTTTCAGCTTTAACAGTTGAAGTCTCTGTCTCAGTTCCTTACTTTGCTGTTCTTTTGCACAGCAGGGTAGCGTGGTGCGCAACTTGCGACCCATTAGTAGTTCAGCAGGTGAAGAACCACAGTCTAAAGTTGAGGCTCGGTAGCTCAGCAGGGCGAGATAAGGATCAGACTTGCTTTCTGTCGCTTTCTTCAGTAGCTGCTTGAGAACTTGAACACCTTTCTCTGCCTTACCATTTGACTGAGCATACAAAGGACTGGATATGATGTGCTGAAAGTCATACTGTGCTGCAAACTGTTGCCACTCCTTACAGTTGAAGCATGGACCATTGCCGCTAATGGCAATCCTGGGAATTCCATGTCTGGCGAAGATGGATTTCACATGCATTATGACACTGCTTGCTTTGGTGCTTGAGAGCAGCGCCATCTCAGGATAGTTAGAATAGTAGTCAATCACTATTAGATAATCTTTACCATTCAAACGAAACAGGTCCATACCAACCTTTTGCCATGGTGCTGTTGGTATGTCAGCTACTATCATTGGTTCCTTTGTTTGTTTGTTTTGGTGTTTCTGACATGTCTCACATTTGCCTATCATGCTCTCAATGTCCTTATTTATGCCACGCCAATAAACAGTGTCTCTTGCTCTCCTTTTGCATTTTTCAATTCCGAGGTGTCCCTCATGAATCCTTTTCAGCATGTCTTGACATAGAGCCTGTGGAATGACTATTCTGTTCTGTTTTAGTAATAGTCCACTTGCGACACTCAACTCTGACCTTATGTGATAGTATTTTGGACAGGAACTTTTGGCCAACCATGATGAATGTTCTCTATTACTGTTTGTAACACTGTATCTTTTACTGTTTCTTCTGCTATTTGCTTTGATTTTGTGTCTGACACAGGCAGCGCAGCAGTGACCATACTCACATGAACTTCCACGTCTTCTTCAGTAGAGCTCACATGACTCATTGTGGGCGCTCGGGATAGTGCATCTGCTAACACTATGTATTTGCCTGGTGTGTAGATCAGTTCAAAGTCTTCACAAGCTTTCTCACCTAGTAGTGAATCAAGTCCTTCAGCCACAACAGAAAACATGAGATGATGCACTTTGTCTTTGACTGTCACTTTAAGTCTGCATACACCTAAGCTATCTATTTTCTGTTCATTATAGTTCTTCAGTAGTACTGACTTTTTTTGTATTTTGGGCTTTTCTTTCATGTTTTTAATGTCACTCATACTGATTAAGTTTGCTTTTGCCCCAGTGTCCAGTTTCAATGTAACTAATGCTCCATTTATCTTCAGTGGGATCATCCATTTGTCCTCTTTTACTGCATTAACTTTATGTTCAGCATTGTTTATTCCTGAGGGCTGCACATTTTCTGTATCTTTTTTGATATTGTCACATGACACCATTCCTACAAAAAATGTCTCACTTAAATCAGTGTCCTCAATCACATTAACTTGGACTTGTTGCCCTTTCTTTGTTTTTACTTTTGAAAAGCATTGTTTGGCAAAGTGATTGTTTCCATTACATTTTGTGCACATTTTTCCAAATGCTGGGCATTGTCTTAACTGGTATTTGTAACCACAGCATTTACAATTAAAAGTTCCTTCCTCCGATTGCTTTTCATTTCTGTTCTGCCCATGTTTCTTCCCTTTGTAGGACACAGCACCGACAGCAGCACTTACTACAATCGTATCATTATTGATTTCACTGAACGTCTTCGCATGCTTTTGAGCTAGCTCGCTGGCTTGGCATATTTTCACAGCATTTTCCAATGTTAGTTCAGTTTCTCTCAACAGACGTTCCCTGACCTTTTTATCATGAATACCAAACACAATTTGGCCACGAATCATGGATGCTTTCAGCTCAGAGAAATTACATGTATGTGCTTTCATTTCAGATCGGCCACAAAGCTATCAAAAGTCTCATTTTGCCACTGTGTCCTTGAACGGAACACGTATCTTTCATAGGTCTCATTCTTTTTGGTAGAACAATGTGTATCAAATTTCTTTAGCACATCGTCTAAATTTTCTCTGTTCTCCTCTGGATTAAATACAAATGTATTAAATACCTCTATCGCCTGTGGGCCTGCAACCGTAAGCAGCAATGCTACTTTCCTTGCTTCTGGCTTCGTACCGAACACAATGGCAGCAATGTAGAGTTCGAATTGTTGTTTGAAAGCCCGCCAATTGTAGTCGACATTTCCCGTGAGGTACAAACCTCCTGGTGGCTTCAAAGACTCCATGTCGCGTTTCACAATGTTTAGCAGATTTTCACAACTCCTGGTACCATGTTATGTTCATTAATAACTAGACATTCTTATTATGAACAGATAGCTTCTAGCTAGTCATTTATTAAGTACACGTTCTCTAGGTACAGCATCTGTAGAGGTTCAGCATGTGTACTTCTGTGTGCAGGCAGCCATCTTGACTGCTGCCTTGTGGGTAGCCTAGTGCATCGTGGGTAGTGTTGTCTTAAACACATACATCTATATACAGCTCTACAGCTCTACAGCTCTATAGCTCCACCTAGTGTACTATTCTAGAATGACATGTTATTGATCATTACATACGGTTGATGTGATGTACATGGATTTCCAAAAGGTGTTTGACAAAGTACCAAATAATAGGCTTGCCAGCAAAGTTGAACCCCATGGAATAAAAGGAACAGTGCCAGCATGGATACAAAATTGGCTATGTGACAGGAAACAGAGAGTCATGGTGAACGGTTGTTTTTCGGACTGGAGGAAAGTATACAGTGGTATTCCCCAGGGGTCGGTTCTAGAACCATTGCTTTCCTTGATGTATATTAATGATTTGGATGTGGGTGCACAGAGCACAATTTCAATATTTGCAGATGACACAAAACTTGGAAATATAGTGAACAGTGAGGAGGAGAGTGATAGACTTCAGGGAGACAGGCAGGCTGGTGAAATGGGCAAACATGTGGCAGATGAAATTTAACGCAGAAAAGTGGGAAGTGATACATTTTGGAGGAAAGAATGAGGAGAGGAAATATAAACTAAATGGTACAATCCTTAAGTGTGCACAAACAGAGAGACCTAGGGGTATGTGTGCACAAATCCTTGAAGGTGGCAGGGCAGGTTGAGAAAGCAGTTAAAAAGGCTTACGGGACCCTGGTCTTAGTAAATAGAGGTATAGAGTACAAAAGTGTGGAAATGATGATGAAACATTGGTTCGGTCCCAGTGTCCAATTCTGGGCACCACACCTCAGGAAGGATGTGAAGGCCTTAGAGAAGGTGCAGAAAAGATTTACGAGAATGATTCCAGGAATGAGGGACTTCAGTTACGTGGATAGACTGGAGAAGCTGGGGTTGTTCTTCTTGGAGCAGAGAAGATTGAGAGGAGATTTGATAAAGGTGTTCAAAATCATGAGGTGTAGTGTTAGGGAATATATATATATATATATATTTTAATAACATAGATTTTAATATGATTAAAATCTAATGATTAAAGAAATCTGATTATGCTTAAGCTGACCACGTGCCAAAGGATGGTGTGATGTATCAGATCCAGTCACAGCTGGTAACGCCACATCGGCTGACTTAAAAACTGAGAACAATGAAAATGCTGATTTAGCTTAAACTGTGAAAGTGCTGATCTTAGCTTAAAACTGAAAGTGATGATTCTGCTTAACTAGAGAACAAAGGGATGATTGATATATCAGAGATCCAATCAGTGTGATGTAGTTGAACCAACCATAGCACTGCATGTATGCTGCTGAGCCAATGGTAATAAAGGGGGTGGGTACATCTGCTGCTGTATAAAAACCAGCCATTTTGAATATGATGTTAATTGGATAAAGGAAGTCAAACAGTGTAAATTAAGTGATGCAATAAATCAACTATTTAAAACTTACCACTGGACTCGCAAACTTTAATTTTAGTGTGTTGACCTCAGATCAGTGTGGTCCACTGAAATTAATTACCTGCTCTAACAATTTGGCGCTGCGAGCAGGGTCGCTGAGGGAAGAGACTGAATCTAAGACACCAGACCTATATTGGAGGTAAGGACTCCTCGTTATAAAAGTCCTCGGTTGGTTAGTCTAGTCATCTCCCCTCCACGCAACTCCGCAAACCTCCCGGGTAGCTCGAGGTCCAATATAGAGCTCTAACTTACTGACTCGGCTGAAAAGCCTATGACTCGAGACCCCCAAGTAAAGAAATCGATATTATGGCACCACTCGATAAACCTACAACTATTAAGGGTGGGTGTGCCCCACCTGAGATTTCAGAAGACGAAATTCTGTGGGAGTTGAAAGACTATATAGAATTACAGTTTGACTTACCTAAAACCTGGTTTGAAATCGAACAAAAGTACAGTACCTCCTCTGAACAGTGGTCTTTGGATGACATAAAGAGGGTCTGGGGAAAAACGACCCGTATGAAAGATAAAAGTTGGATCAGATGGTCCATGGCAGTTATGAGTCAGATCCGATGGCGAAATGAGAGTAAGACAAACTCCCAACATGATCACGACTTGACCAATGCAAAAGAGCAGAAAGATGCGATTTATGAACAATTGAAAAAGAAAACAAATGAGCTTGAAAAGTCAGAAGTGGAAGTTAAAAAACTTAAAGATGAGCTTGAAAAGTCAAAAGTGGAAGTTAAATAACTTAAAGATGAAGTTAAGGACTGTAAAGAACAATTAGATAAACAACCGATAGTCCCGGTAGTTGAAGAAAAGGGAAAATGTGTGGGGATCTGGAAGGGTTCTCCAGATCTAAATGAAATAAAGGAGGAAGGTCGTGGGAGATAAAGACAAGAAGCAGGTCAAGAGACTGACTCGGGATCCTCTAGTAATGTCAGTGAAAGTGAAGAAGAGAAAACAGGACCCCATTTGGCCCCATTGAGACAGAAAAGGAAAAGAGCAGAAAAGGAGTATGAGAAGAAAGAAGATGGGGACGAAAGGGCGAAGTACCAACTCCACCCGTGGGACGGAGTCCAAATTCTGATTGTAATGATACCCAGGAGCGAGGGAAATAAGTTACACAGCAAAGTAAAGACTGGCCTGGGAAATGATGAGCAAGAATTAGATGCCGGATGGGATGCGATCCAACAGTGGTTACAAGTGTTTAGCCCTGCAAAAACGGATTGGGGAAAGATCATAGCCTGTCAACAGAAAGGGACGGAGGAAGTGTTAGAGTACGACGAGCGATTTAAAAATAACTGGTTGGAACTCTCGGGGCTGAACACAGGAGAGATAAAGAAGGAAAAAGATCTAATTTGCAGGCTAACCAATCTGAAAACTCAGCAAAGGAAGGAAAAAAACAGGGATTTGGAAAGCCAAGAAATGCTGAGACGCCGATGGAAAAAGAGGAAAAAAAGAGAAACTTAAAGTTTTACTGACATGGAAGTTATTAACATCTGTGCTGAGACAAATAAAACACAAGATTTGCTGAGTGAAAGGAACCTTGAAAAATGACTATGAATGTTTAAGAAGTTACAGTATTTCTTTTGTCTGATCAGATGTTCTTTAAAAGAAAGATTCTGTTATGTGTGCTTTAGTTCCACCCACTTCTCTGTGTTAAAAGCGTTTAAATCTTTTGTCTTGTCTTGGATTTTGGAAGTTTTAAGAATGTGCGAATAAGATTGTGCCCCAAGAATTGAAAAAAAAACCTTTGAAATAATTTAAGTTAAGCTGGTGTGTAAAAACTGAGAAGAGCAACAAAAAGTTTTTTTAACAAAAGATTGCGATAGATTTTTGTACTTGCAGTGCAAACTGTACAATGTTACATTAAGTTTCAGTCTAAGATTTAACCTTGGAGTCCCGGTTGCTATGGTGAAATCTTCTAAAGCAGTTTGATTTGATTTGTTTAAATGTGAAAAACTAATTTTTCTCCAGTTATGTTTTTACAGTATTTTGGAAAGACATTTGAAGAAAGGACAATAAGAAATATGACATAATTTACTGTTTTCTGCAAGAATGTGCTATTTTGTTTTGTTTTATCTGTTCTGTTCATGTTTAGTTAAAGTGTGAAAATACAACTGTCTTTTTCGATCAGGAAAGTTTTTTTAAATTTACGTGAAGCAATTACGTCTGATAATGTTTTGCTCCACCTTCTTAAAAACCTGCAAAGGAGTTAACCCTTTCCACTGACAGCTGTTTAAGTTCACCAAGCAACAACTTTAGTATGAAATTTAAAGATATGGGACATTATTAAATTTAAGTTTCTTAATTTTAAGTTAATATTTCCCCACAGTGATAGAAAGAAAATTATGATTTGATAAATGGAAGTTATCTTGTAAACTAGTTGTATGATAATGTGCAACATGAACTTGTACTGGTAGTGATAGATTTAATCGATACGGCTTTACCTACGTGGTGTTCTAAGAAAACTCAATAATTATACCAGCACCTCCTAACTCAAGTGTTAAAACAAGGCAGTACTGAATGGGCTCCTAGGATTGGTATTGGTAATACCGTAATGGCACCCCAAGTCCAAGGCACTACTGAATGGGCTCCTAGGGTTGGTATTGGTAATACCGTAATGGCACCCCAAGCCCAAGGACGAGAGGTGTACTGAATACAGAATATTGGGGTGGTGAAGGACGGAATGCACATATCCCACATGTAATTAAAGGAAAGTGATTGAGAGTGTAAGATTGAAACAGGAGAATTACACTACTGAATGAGAACTTGCAAAATGCTCTCAGGCAGTTTAAAAGAGCAGAAACAAAACTGAAAAAAAATCAGTCTGAACTCGATGATCTGAAACAAGAAGAAAATAATTTGAACGACCGCTTACTAAATCTCCAGGCAGATTGCCAGACCAAGCAAGAACTGGTTTCAGACTTGGAGAATAAATTAATGAAGTCAAAGCAGAATGAAAATTCTCTTGCCTCCCTTCTAGCTGAGAAGGAAGATGCTTTACTTGAAAAAGTTGACAGGTTAAAGCAGTTTTCGGAAAACATTGAGAAAAGTCAGGCAACAATAGAGACCGTGGAAAAAGAAAAGTTGAATCTTGAGAATAACTTTAAGCAACAGATTATGCTTTTAGAGAGCCTAATAGCTGAGAAAACCGCATTAGTGAAAGCACAACTACAGGAAAGAGCACTTCAGGAGAAAGAAATGGAAGAGATTAATGTAGAGCTAGTTACTGCTAAAAGTCAGCTTGAAATCAAGCAGGCTGAAGTGGCCAGATTACAGGCAGAGGGCCAAGAACTCAGGTCAAAGCTTAAATAGCAGCAAGTAAGACCCTGAAGAAGTATTCAGCCATTAGACGACTACAATCTTTCGATAAGATACCTGAAAGCCCGAGAAAGGCTTGTATCGGATGGCATGGGTGGCATGATACTGAG
The DNA here is from genome assembly GCF_052327205.1 of Somniosus microcephalus. NCBI lineage: Eukaryota > Metazoa > Chordata > Chondrichthyes > Squaliformes > Somniosidae > Somniosus > Somniosus microcephalus. Next base: position 147,985,954 of record NC_140990.1, on the reverse strand, counting down.
ATACCGGTATGAGTGTGCAAATGTGATTTGTTACGTATGAAGTAATTACCATCCAGGAATGTATGGTGAATTTACACTGAAGAACGGGTCTCAGACATGCTCAGTTACTTGTCAACAGCAAGACATGAAAGGGGTAATGTGGCTCAGGAGAGCGAGACAAATTTTAAAGCATTGACACATACTCCATCGAGAAACTATCTAATTGATGAAACAATCAGAATAGAGTTAAACACACTGGTACCTGTTAGAGGGATTGAAATTGAAGTTGAAGTGGAGTCATAGAGTCATAGAGTTATACAGCACGGATAGAGGCCCTTCGGCCCATTGTGTCCGCGCCGGCCATCACGCCCTGTCTAATCTAATCCCATATTCCAGCATTTGGTCTGTAGCCTTGTATGCTATGGCATTTCAAGTGCGCATCCAAATGTGTCTTGAATGTTGTGAGGGTTCCAGCCTCCACAACCCTTCCGGGCAGTGAGTTCCAGGCTCCAACCACCCTCTGGGTGAAAAAGTTCTTTCTCAAATCCCCTCTAAACCTCCCGCCCTTTACCTTGAATCTGTGCCCCCTAGTTATTGACCCTTCTACTAAGGGAAAAAGCTCCTTAGTATCCATCCTATCTATGCCCCTCATAATTTTGTACACCTCAATCATGTCCCCCCTCAGCCTCCTCTGCTCCAAGGAAAACAAACCCAATCTGCCCAGTCTCTCTTCATAGCTGAAGCTACATGGAATCTGGATTGGGACAATTGAGGGCTAAGGAGAAATCATGTTTAGTAAGAATTATCCACAAGATGGATATGAGTAAAAGAGATCTGGAGAATCTTTTAAATCCATGATTTGTTGATTAGGTGTTAAACTGTAATGTATTTGATATGATTGTAAGACTGAATTTAACTGTGACTGTAATAATTGTGTTTTGTAGGTAACAGAGCGTGGGAAAAACCAGTACGAATCCAGTATGAGGTGATTTTGGTGGTGCCTCCTGTGTCACTACTACTGCAATTACCATGCTTTACGGGTCTAACAGGACCTGTCCCATCAACCAACATGTTTTTAAGTATGAGCTACACAATTATGTGGCACAATTCGAATACTCGGATACGACATTCCCCTGTTGTTTGTGGGTTTCAGTGAGTTCATGATGCGACTGAACTCCTCCCTAAAGCATTTTTATGTTTTGGAGCAAGACAACTCGAGAATAGATATTGAAATTGACAGCATAGGGGACAACTCACATTGGTGGGATATTGGGCTTAATACATCAGCACACCCTTAGGTTCATATTATTTCACATGCTCTGGTAGTTATCCAACTTGTAATGATAGTGTATTTGATATATGTAACGTGTGTAGTAAGACTTTGATACATAAGCCAATTGGGTACTCATGCCCATGACTAACCAGCACTAACAAATTAATTGAGCACACCGAAAGAGAAGATCCGAAGTAATGTAGAGGAGACCCCAAGTGGGGTAACATCAGGAAAGATAGAAGAAACAGAGGACACCCCAGGCGGGGCAGAATTGGAACACCGGAACAGTGAATTGAATTTGAGTAAGGGGTTAGAGGTTGCTCCTCCCCCTCAAAGGAATGGACTGTAAGGAAGGGAGAAATCTTCAAGACTCCCTACTAACTAATGCCCAAGTTGAGAGAGCAATAAGAGCTAGCGAGATTAGTCAAGAGCCGATTGTGTGAAGTCAATAAGGATATTTCCTTCTCAAAGAAGAGAATTGTAAGAAATAGCTGTTAGATTCAAAGATGGGTTTTAATTCTTAGACCAGGGACTGACAACAGGCAAGCGGAACAAGATAGCATAAATGCCAGCAAGGTCGAATATCAAGCATCAAAAGACAAATAGAAATGATAAGGGAATGGTAAAATGCAAGGAAACAGGGAGGATAGCACCTGCTAGATAACAAGGAGCTACGAAGCCATAAAATGCCCTTGAAGAATCTTGACAAAACATTCCTCAGAAAGATAAGAGGGAGGCCTTGTACAATAGGATGGGGATCAAATTGTGTGTTTCTGTCGATTAAATGTGCTTGCCACCAGGCGGCTGCTGCCCTGCGGGCAAGACGCCTTGCAGGTTGCCGCAGACCGTTTTTACATCTTAAAGGGGCATGTTATATTTAGCTGCTAGATTGTTTTGTACCTTTTTCTACTTTTTATAATTTTTCTACCTTTTTACTTTTTAATTTTTACCTGAATGTATTTTTCAAAGCCAAAGCCATAAGCTGAGGGGAGCGCCTCCCACTTTTTAAGATGCACTAATTAATTTAAGATCATGAAATCAATTAACTTATTAAAACCAGGCTTTTACTGTGGACACGTAAAATCCTGGTTGATGTAAATTTGTGGAAAAGTCACTGATCCGGACAGTGGCAAAACACAGCAATGATTGATTATATTTTTAAGCTGACTCTTTATTTTTATGATTCAATTTTTGAAAGAATCAAAGGGGGGGGTGTTAGGGAATATATATATATATATATATATATATTTTAATAACATAGATTTTAATATGATTAAAATCTAATGATTTAAAGAAATCTGATTATGCTTAAGCTGACCACGTGCCAAAGGATGGTGTGATGTATCAGATCCAATCACAGCTGGTAATGCCACATCGGCTGACTTAAAAACTGAGAACAATGAAAATGCTGATTTAGCTTAAACTGTGAAAGTGCTGATCTTAGCTTAAAACTGAAAGTGATGATTCTGCTTAACTAGAGAACAAAGGAATGATTGATGTATCAGAGATCCAATCAGTGTGAAGTAGTTGAACCAACCATAGCACTGCATGCATGCTGCTGAGCCAATGGTAATAAAGGGGGTGGGTACATCTGCTGCTGTATTAAAACCAGCCATTTTGAATATGATGTTAGTCGGATAAAGGAAGTCAAACAGTGTAAATCAAATGATGCAATAAATCGACTATTTAAAACTTACCACCGGACTCGCAAACTTTAATTTTAGTGTGTTGACCTCAGATCAGTGTGGTCCACTGAAATTAATTACCTGCTCTAACATGTCCGGACACAGTAGATAGAGAAAAACTGTTCCCATTGGTGAAAGGATCGAGAACCAGAGGACACAGATTTAAGGTGATTGGCAGAAGATCCAAAGGTGACATGGGGATAAACATTTTATGCAGTGAGCGGTTAGGATCGGGAATGCACTGCCTGAAAGGGTGGTGGAGGCAGATTCAATCGAGACTTTCAAAAGGAAATTGGATGAGTAGCTGAAGGAGAAAAATTTGCAGGGCTGCGAGGGAAGGGTGAGGGAGTGGGACTAGCTGAAGTGTTCTTGCGGAGAGCCAACACGGGCTCAACGGGCCGAATAGCCACCTTCTGTGCTGTAACCATTCTATGGTTCTACAAACACGTTGGGGCAGTAATTCGGGTCGGGGGCTTGCCGCGCGTGCAAGCCCCCGATATGCACTTACCCGACGCGCCGGCCGTTGAGCTTCAGGGATGCCTGGAATTGCTGTTTTAAAATGTTGACTCCCGGGCAGTGTCTGACGTCACGCCGCCCAGGAGTGCAGCCAGCACGAAGCCTGGAGCGCACTGTGCAAGTGAGACACGCCCCTTGAGGTCTCATTTTAAAAGGACACGCCCCCAATGCTTCTCACAAGCTGCAAAGCATGTTTACATGTAGAGCAGCATTTTCAATAGTTTTTTTGTATTTTTAAGAAGCTTTTGGTAACTTTTATAAGCTTTTAAAAACGTTTAAATTATTTTGAAGAATCTGAAGTAGTTTTAAACAGAATTAAAGCGATTTCAGGACTTTTAAAAGCCCTGAAAGCATTTTTTTCATTCCATTTATTTAATTAGCAACGTCGTCGTTGTACGTGTCTTCACACTGTTCCCTTTGGGGAACGGTATGAAGTGGTGGAAGGATTTCTGGCCGTGATTAACGCTCCTTCCGTGACCGTAACCATCTTTGTACCAGCCATTAGGGTGGTTAGTCCTATGGCGGGAGGGTTTTACGGGCTCCCACAACCTATACGAGGGGGGGGCCACCCACACCCACGGACGCAAATATCCCACTGGATGTCTACCCAGAATTTAGAGCCGGAGCTCTGACTCCACTTGCCAGGACTGTCTGGAGCGGGGTTCGAATCCCTATGCGGTGTGGCCCAGTGGCGGGGATGCTACCGCTATGTCAAAGGCCCACTCAGATTTGCAACATGAAATGGCTGGAATGAGCACAATTCACGGCATTAAAAGAACTCACAATTGAACTGATGATGACCTCAGCAATCTCCTCAATGAGGTGGAGGTGCAGCACCTGCTCATCATTGGAAATGAGAAGTCCAAGGCACCGCAAAAAGGACAGATGATAGCTTGGTCTTTCAAGTGGCAGCATAGGGCTCCAGTCACGGGGAGGGAAAAGGTGCAGGAAACATAAGGGTGTCATCTTTTGCGCGGAGTGGGCCTTTTCCATAGCGGTAAGCATCCCCGCCGCTGGGCCAGAAGGAGTAGGGTTTCGAACCCCGCTCCAGCCAGTCCCAGCAAGTGGAGTCGGAGCTCCAACTATAAATTCTGGGTGGACATCCAGCGGGATACTTGCGTCCGCGGGTGTGGGTGGCCCCCCCCTCGGATGGGTTGTGGGAGCCCGTAAAACCCTCGCGCCATAGGACTAACCACCCTAATGGCTGGTATGAAGATGGTTATGGTCACGGAAGGAGTGTTAACGTGGCCAGAAATCCTTCCACCACTTCATACAGTTCCCGAAAGGGAACTGTGAGGATACGTACGACGATGACCTGTTGCGCAATGCACCTCCTTGGACCCTCAGTCGCAGATGCGAGGGGGCAAATCGTGCAATTGTTAAATTTTTCATTTTATTGACATGTAAAATGTTGGCCCAGTAATTCCCTTCCAAACGGGTGAGTACGGTCGGGGTACTCACGCGTCTGGCCGGAGGAAATGCCGGTTTTCAGCATGCACAGCGCATGCGGGGAAAACCGGCATTTCATGTCCTCTGAACGAAGGGGTTCAGAGGCAGAACGCATGCGACTGTACAGGCAGCACGTGCGCAGTAAAATTCGCCGGTTTCATTCATGCTTTCAGTGAGGTTAAGTCCTTACAACTTACACATGAAAAAAGCATGAGTACAGTTGCTCCAGAGGCTGCGGAGGAAGATATTTTTTATCGTGGAGCTTCTGAAAGGCAATATTTTTGTTTGGGAAAGGGAGGAAAGTTATTTTAAGAAATGCTAAGGTAAGTTTTAAAGTTTATTTTTGTTTTTTAAAACGGGTTTTCAGTACTGTAGGTAGAAGGATCAATTGTGGCTATGTGAATTGAATTTGCTGTGTTTATTAAATGTAAAAATGACTCCAACTTTTTTAAGAAAGAAACTTTTCATCAGTAATATATTCTTTTAAGTAATTATGTATATATGTCTGTATATATTCCTTTGCGTGTATGTATATATTCCTTTACTTATGTGTATGAATGTATGTATTTAATTATGACTTTCAGAGAAAGTAACTTATTGGAAAATCATAATTAAAAACATACATTCATACACATAAGTAAAGGAATATAAAACATACATACATATATGTAAAGGAATATATGCGGACATACATCCATAATTACTTATTACTGATGAAAAGTTTCTTTCTTAAAAGTGTTGGAAATGTTACATTACTCATTTTAGAACCCTCATTTTCACATTCAATTCACACAGCCACAATTGCCCCTTCTACCTACAGTACTGAAAACCCGTTTAAAAAAAAAAATGTAAACTTTAAAACTTACCTCAGCATTTCTTAAAATAACTTTCCTCCCTTTCCCAGACAAAAATATTGCCTTTCAGAAGCTCCACGATAAAATATATCTTCCTCCGCAGCCTCTGGAGCAACTTTACACATGCTTTTTTCAAGTGTAACTTTTAAGGACTTAACCTCACTGAATCCATGAATGAAATTGACGAAGTTCACTGCGCACGCGCTGCCTGTGCAGTCGCACGCACTGTGCCTCTGTACCCCTTCGTTCAGAGGACTGGAAATGCCGGTTTTCTCCGCATGCGCTGTGCATGCTGAAAACCGGCATTTCCTCCGGCCAGACGCGTGAGTACCCCGACCGTACTCACGCGTATTGGAACGGAATTACTGGGCCGTTAAACCTTCATAGAATAATTACAAGTCATTTTTTGACTGGAAACTTAGCCCTGCCGTTTCACTTTCAGTCAGGAACAGATCGCAGTTTGACACCAATCTCTGATTTGACAGCACGTTTCAAGCATTCACCGTTGTTCTTCCTGACTCTAAACACAGGTGTAAAGGAGCCTTCTGTTCCGTGCCCAGGAGCTCTGACCCATGGGAGAGAGTGGCTGGGACACATTCCTTACAGGCCTCAAGATTAACCCGTACAGCGACTTTGCTGTCAGTGAACATGGCCCAGAAATTCGGGTCTCCACGGGTGAGTACGCACGGGGTACTCACCTGTAAGCCCAATGGAAGTGCCGGTTTCCTGCATGCACTGTGCATGCGCGGGAAACCGGCACTTCCAATCCTCTGAAAGCAGGGGTTCAGAGGTTGAACGCATGAGCGGGGGAGGCAACGCGTGCACATCAAACTTAGGTCTTTTTTACAGGTTTTCACGCGAGGGTAAGCCTGCAGAATTTAGAAATGAAAGGTAAGTGGTGAATTAATTAAAATTAAAACATTTTTTCCACAGATTTATTATTATTAAATACTTTAAAGCAAGGTAAGTTCATTTTTAGCCCCGTTAGTATATAATAAAAAAAAAATCAAAAATTTAAATTATTCTTTAAAATAGTTATTTAATGTAATTTATAGTTTATTTAAAAAATGTGATGTTTTTTTAAAATTTATTTGAAGGTTTACTGCTATTTTGGGGCCGTAGTATTTATAAGTCTTGACAGGTCTTCCTGTCAAGACTTATAAATGGAGCATTCCCTGCTCCAATTGGCTGCCCATGGCCCACGTGATCCCAGGGGATGCATCGAACTAACTGCACCCCTGGGACATGCAAGCACTGCGTGCCGGCAGCTGGTCCAGGCCCCGGATCGGAATTCCACGGGGCCCTACAACTCAACTGCCGGTGCGCAAGGAAAGTGCAGGTTGGGGGCTTGCACTCGCGGGAAGCCCCTGACTCAAATTTCTGGGCCCATGTCTCTGTTTATATTACACTAGACCCCGCCTCTGTTTATATTACACTAGACTCTGTCTCTGTTTATATTACATTAGACCCTGTCTCTGTTTATATTACACTAGACCCTTTCTCTGTTTATATTACACCAGACCCTGTCTCTGTTTATATTACACTCGACTCTGTCTCTATTTATATTACACTAGACCCTGTCTATGTTTATATTACACTAGGCCCTGTCTCTGTTTATATTACATGAGACCCTGTCTCTTTTTCTATTACACTAGACCCTGTCTCTGTTTCTATTACACTGGACCCTGTCTCTGTTTATATTACACTAGACCCTGTCTCTGTTTATATTACACTAGGCCCTGTCTCTGTTTATATTACACTAGACCCTGTCGCTGTTTATATTACACTAGACCTTGCCTCTGTTTATATTACACTAGACCGTGTCTCTGTTTATATTACACTAGACCCTGTCTCTGTTTATATTACACTAGATCCTGTCTCTGTTTATATTACACTCGACTCTGTCTCTATTTATATTACACTAGACCGTGTCTCTGTTTATATTACACTAGGCCCTGTCTCTGTTTATATTACACTAGACCCTGTCTCTGTTTATATTACACTAGACCCTGTCTCTGTTTATATTACACTAGACTCTGTCTCTGTTTATATTACACTAGACCCTTTCTCTGTTTATATTACACTAGACCCTTTCTCTGTTTATATTACACTAGACTCTGTCTCTGTTTATATTACATTAGACCCTGTCTTTGTTTATATTACACTAGACCCTGTCTCTGTTTATATTACACTAGACCCTGTCTCTTTTTCTATTACACTGGACCCTGTCTTTGTTTATATTACACTAGATCCTGTCTCTGTTTATATTACACTGGACCCTGTCGCTGTTTATATTACACTAGACCTTGCCTCTGTTTATATTACACTAGACCGTGTCTCTGTTTATATTACACTAGACCCTGTCTCTGTTTATATTACACTAGACCCTGTCTCTGTTTATATTACACTAGGCTCTGCCTCTGTTTATATTACATTAGACGTTGTCTCTGTTTTTATTACACTGCCCTGTCTCTGTTTATATTACACTAGACCCTCTGTCTGTTTTCCTTACACTAGATCCTGTCTCTGTTTGTTTTTGTAATGGCTTCAGCGGCACTTCCCTCTGCTCGCCACCTGAGGGCAGTTTTTGAGGCTTCGGTGCACTGCTGCCGTGCCTTTGGGCCCCTCTCCTCACCTGTTTCTCGAGTAATTGATCTCATCAGAGTAATTAGGCTAGTTAATAAAGTTGTTCAGTTTTGTCCTTGTCTTGTTTCTCTGCCTTCTGGCCTCACCTATGTGTTTTTAAAGCATTTGTCTCCTGTCTCATTTGAATAATTATGTCACGTGACCACTCTGGCCTGTATTTAAGCTTCTTGTTTCCTGTCCTCTTTGCTCAGCCCTGGGTTTGCCTGCCTGCAGGTAGCAGCTCTCTCGAGTCTCTCTGCGTTTTCAAGTTTCAAGGAATCTCCTTTCGAATGTGACTATGTCTCTGTGTTTTCGAGTCTCAAGTGAATCTCCTTTCGAGGGTTACCCTGTCTCTATGTTCTCGAGCCTCAAGGAAGCATCTTTCAAGTTCTACTCGGTCTCGAGTCCTTGGATAGGTTTCCTGCACTTGGGTCCTCTACCGAAACCCTAGCAAAACGGCCCCGTGAATGCATGGCCCCGTGACAGTAGGGCTGAGCCATACATGGACCCAGCAGAAACCAACCAGCCAAGGTTTGGAACTCTCGAGTTAATTTTCGAGCTCTTTTGGGCAATATTTGGTCTCCTAGGAAGAAGACTCCCCGCTGTGTCTGTGTTTAATTTTTGAGTCTCCTAGGAAGAAGACCCCCACTGTGTTAAAATTTTTGAGTGAACTTTCGAGTCTCCTGGGCCTTTATTGTGTTAAATTCAAGTCAACTTTCGATGCTCCTGGGCCTTCATAGTGTTAAAATTTCGAGTGAACTTTCAAGTCTCCTGGGCCTTCGTTGTTAAATTTTCGAGTGAACTTTCAAGTCTCCTAGGCCTTCATTGTGTTAACTCTCTAGTTAACTTCCAAGTTTCCTGGGCCTTCGTTGTGTTATATTTTCAAGTCAACTCTCAAGCTTCCTGGGCCTCTACTGTGTTAGACCCCCAAGTGAACTCTCAAGTCTCCTGGGCCTTCATTGTGTGAAAATTTCGAGTGAACTTTCAAGTCTCCTATGTTAAGTGAACTTTCAAGTCTATTGGGCCTTCATTGTGTTAAAATTTCGAGTGAACTTTCAAGTTTCCTGGGCCTTCGTTGTTAAATTTTCGAGTGAACTTTCAAGTCTCCTCGGCCTTCGTTGTGTTAACTCTCTGGTTAACTTCCAAGTTTCCTGGGCCTTCGTTGTGTTAAATTTTCGAGTGAACTTTCAAGTCTCCTATGTTAAATTCAAGTGAACTTTCAAGTCTACTGGACCTTCATCGTGTTAAGCTTTCAAGTTCTCCTAGAAAAGATAGACTTTCAAATTCTTCTGGGCAAATTACGTTTTCAAGTTCTTCTGGGCAAATTAAGCTTTCAAGTTCTCCTAGAAAAGTTAGGTTTTCAAGTTCTCCTGGGCAAATTAGGTTTTCAAGTTCTCCTGGGCAAATTAAGTTTTCAAGTTCTCCTGGGCAAATTAAGCATTCAAGTTCTCCTAGAAAAGTTAGGTTTTCAAGTTCTCCTGGGCAAATTAAGTTTTCAAGTTGGTTAAGTCCGTGAATGATTGAGACACGGACTAGCAGGAGAGAAACAAACAAGTCTTTACTGGTGGAAGGCTTAAACGAAACTAACCAACAGAGGCTCTCTAGCGCCTTTTATACAGGGGTGGTCACTGCCAGTACTGCGGTCTGAAACCAGTTATTCTCTTAAAGGTACATACACAACAATTCCTCCCCTTTTAGATAAACAGTACATAACATTAATTTAACAACTAATGATAACGAATTACAATCACAATTACTGTTGCTAGATACATTGGTTAAGTTTAAGCAATTATAAGTTCAGTCTTTGAGGAGGCTTCCTGATTCTGTCTGGATAACGCCTCTTTGGAGTATCAGGTTCTTCTGGCAATGTTGAGTCGGAATCAATGTCGTTGTTTGGTTCATCTGCTTCCAATATTACCGGTTCTGCGGTAGCTGCAATTGGAACATCGATTTCATTACCAGGTGTATCAGATCGTGGTGTGGAGTTGACGTTTTCCAGTGACTCTAGAATCTGGTCAGCATGGCATCTTACAATGATCTCCCCAATGTCCACGGTATACATGAGAGGTCCTTGTCGTGTACAAATCGTTCCTGGCTGCCATTTCTCAGTGCGGTAGTCCCGGGCCAAAACTGGTTGACCTATCTTAAAACTCCTGGTCGGCCTTTCATTCATATTCTGAAACTGCCTGTTCTCCACATCTCTTCGGACATTTGGCTTAACCAAATCCAAGCGGCATCGTAGTCTTCGATTGAAGAACATCATGGCTGGAGTTTGGTTGGTAACCGCATGTGTCGCATTCCGGTAGGCAAACAAGAAGTTGTCCACCTTGTGTTGTAGGGGTATATCTTCATTACACATTGCCTTGATAGCCTTCTTGAATGTTTGGACAAACCTCTCGGCCAATCCATTAGTGGCTGGATGATATGGGGCAGATGTGTAATGCTTAACACCATTGTTCTTTAAGAACCTCCGGAACTCTTCAGACACAAACTGTGGTCCATTGTCAGAGCAAATCTGTTCAGGCAGCCCATTCCTGGCGAATATGGTTCGTAAAACTGTGATAGTTTTTTCCGTGGTGTTTGAGGACATTTTTATTACCTCTGGCTACTTTGAATGTGCATCCACCGCAATTAAAAACATCGAGTCCATGAAGGGACCAGCAAAATCAATGTGCACCCTTTGCCATGGAGATGAGGGCCACTCCCATGGATGCAGAGGAGCTTGTGGTGGGGCGTTTTGGACCTTCTGGCATCCTGCACAGCTCTTGGTCATCTCTTTGATTTCTCTATCGATTCCCGGCCACCACACAAATGCTCTGGCTAAGCTCTTCATTTTTCCCCCACCTAGATGACCCTCATGAAGCTCATTGAGCACTCTATCCGTCAACTTAGGTGGAATTACTACTCTGGATCCACACATCAAGGTTCCTCTGCACACTGACAGCTGTTCTCTTCTTGGCGAAAATGCTGGCAGCAGTGGTTCGCCATGTGCTGGCCATCCCTTCACCGTTAAATCATAGACCCGTGATAGTGTCGGGTCATTCCGTGTTTCCTTTTCTATGTTTGCATTCGTCACAGGGAAACATTCGACTATGGTCGAGTGGAATAATTCCATTGGATCCACTGCAAGGTCTTCTTCTTCCACCGTCGGCAACGGTAGACGTGACAATCCATCAGCATTTCCATGCTGTTTAGTTCCCCTGTACTCGATGTCATATTGGTGTGCCCCTAGGAAAAGGGACCATCTCTGCAGCCGTTGTGCCGTCATTATCGGTACGCCCTTCTGAGGGTTGAAAATGGAGACAAGAGGTTGATGATCGGTTAGTAGAGTAAATTTTTGACTGTGCAGATAGTGATTGAACTTCTTCACCCCCCACACTAGGCTGAGGGCCTCGCTGTCAATTTGGGCGTAGTTACGCTCGGCAGAAGTTAACGAGTGTGACGCAAAAGCTATCGGCCTCTCCAAACTATCAAGCAATTTATGTGACAGTACTGCCCCAATGCCGTAGGGAGATGCATCACACACCAGCCTGATTGGCAGTGCTGGGTTGTAGTGAGCCAATACTTCCTTCGAAGTGATTAAGTCCTTACTCTTCTGAAAAGCACGTTTACAATCATCGCTCCATTTCCATGCTACCCCCGTTCGTAGCAGGGCATTCAGTGGATGCAGAATTGTCGACAAATTCGGCAAAAACTTATGATAGTAATTCACCAACCCGAGGAATGACCTCAGTTGCGACACATTTTCAGGCGCTGGGGCCTTAACAACCGCTTCAATTTTGTCAGGGGACTTATGTAACCCCTCTTCATCAATCACGTGGCCACAATACGATATCTGTTTCTTGAAAAATTTGCACTTGGGGCGGTTGGCTCGCAGCCCATGTTCCCGTAGTCTAGTGAGCACCTGTTCTAGGTTGTTAAGGTGTTCACTATCATCTTCACCTGTTACAAGGATGTCGTCCAAGTAACACTGAGTCCCCGGAATCCCTTGCAGGACTTGTTCCATCGCTCTTTGCCATATCGCCGGAGCCGATGCTACTCCGAATACCAATCGATGATATTGGTAAAGACCTTTGAGTGTTTATCGTGAGATACTTCCTAGAGGACTCTTCAACCTCCATCTGCAAACATGCTTGTGCTAGGTCAATTTTTGTAAAACGCTTCCCTCCAGACAGTGAGGCGAAGATGTCTTCTATCCTTGGAAGGGGATATTGTACTGTGTGAAGGACAGGGTTCACCGTCACCTTGAAATCCCCACAGATGCGAATCTTCCTTGGCTCTCCGGACTTATTGCTTAACGTTTTCTTCATGACAGGAACGATGGGTGTCGCCCACTCGCTCCAGTCAACCTTAGACAACACGCCCGCCTTCTCCAGATTCTCCAGCTCTGCCTTGATGGCTGGACGAATTGCATATGGTACCGGTCTCGCTTTGAAAAACTTGGGAACTGCATTCTCTTCTATTTTTAACGAGGAGGTTACGCCTTTAAGCGTGCCCAGTTCTTGTTGAAATACTTCTTTGGCGTTAGCTAAGATTGTTGACAATCGTCCAGGAGTGACGTCTTCATCTTTTTTACCGTCCACCGTCATTGCATGAATGGAATGCCAATCTAAGTTTATCTTCCTGATCCATTCCCGTCCCAATAACGGTGGTCCACCATTTGGCAGTATGTAGAGATACAATTTCCGTATTTTCTTGCCATTGTGTTCGACAGGCACCCTTATTTTTCCTCTGGGGTATACTTTTTGCCCCGTATACGTCGTCAAGACGATGTATGTCTCTCTCAAGGGTATGTGTAAAAATAGTCGCTCATAGTCTCGTCGATTCATGATGGTTAGCGCTGATCCTGTATCCAATTCCATTTTAACTTGGGACCCTACTATCGTGAGGGTGACCCAAATGGTTCGGTGATCCTCTTTTGCGATTACATTGTGAAGTTTGAGACAGCTTAATCTCCTGTTCTCGGATTCACTATCGCTCATCTGGTCTTCGGAACTACTGTCCGTCATCTTTTGTACTTTCTTGTACGGTTCCTTAGTAGCCTTTTTGTTGTCGCTGGTCTTCTTCCCAGACCTACAAACTCGTGCAATGTGTCCAATCTTCCCGCATTGTCAGCATATTTTGTCTTTGGACCAGCAGTCCTTCTGGTCATGGTTAGTTCTGCCGCAGTGATAACATTTTGCAAATCCCCGTGTCATTTCGTGGGTGCCGTATTCCTGTGGTTTTTGTTGAATTTATGCAGCTCCCCTGGCTGCTGCTTCATACGATACTGCCACGCTGAAAGCCTTATCTAGCGTCAGCTCTTTTTCTGCGAGTAACTTCTTCTGTGTTCCTTTACTCAGGAGTCCACAGACAAATTTGTCCCGTAGGGTATCTGCCAGTCCTGCTCCGAATTGGCAATGCTTTGATAGCTTGCGTAGTTCCGTAAGATACTCAGCATTGCTCTCATCTTTGTGCTGAGTTCTCCTCTGGAATTTAAATCTTTCTGCTATCAACAGCGGTGCAGGGTTTAAGTGCTCCTGTAGAACAGCAACAATTTCGTTAAAACTCTTCGCCTTCGGTTTGGCTGGAGTAATCAGATCCCACAATAGGCCGTACGTTCTAGCGCCCATTACATTTAGCAATATTGATGCCTTTTTCCCCTCCGCTATTTCATTTGCCTCGAAATATACCTCGACTCTTTCCACATACGTGCTCCAGTCCTCTAATGTATTATCAAAAGCAGTGATACAGCCAGTCTTCGGCATCTTGCAAATCTAAAATGGCACCTCCCATGCATTGTCTTCTTCCCCGTTGTTGTTAGCGCTGCTTTCCACGGTTTCCTGCGTGTTAAATATTAATTCTTTTTCTTTTATTATCTTCCCGTCGTGGAGCGGACCCTCTGGGACACTTCCCTCCCTCTTCTGAGGTCCGAACGCTGCCCAGCTTCGAAACACCGGCCGCGCCCTGTATGCTCCACCCTCTCGCTCTCTCCTTGCTTCCCGACTCGCTGCCCGGCCCCGTTGCAGCCCAGGAAGGAACAGAGCACTACCTGCCACCAGCCCGATTAGCTGGGAAACCACGGACTGAGGAATCCAGCCTGGCTCTGGACAGTCTCTCCTGCAAGTTTTGAAATCGATGATTGACGGTCGACGCCCGTTTCTCGAGTTTCAATGGCTAATTTTTTTTTCTTCTGGCTCCGACCTTCAACACGTCATCGGAGCTGCTGCTGAGTTGCATGTAAGTTCATTTCTAACTCGTCGCCAGTGTTAAGTCCGTGAATGATTGAGACACGGACTAGCAGGAGAGAAACAAACAAGTCTTTACTGGTGGAAGGCATAAACGAAACTAACCAACAGAGGCTCTCTAGCGCCTTTTATACAGGGGTGGTCACTGCCGGTACTGCAGTCTGAGACCAGTTATTCTCTTAAAGGTACATACACAACAAAGTTCTTCTGGGCAAATTAAGTTTTCAAGTTCTCCTGGGCGGGTTAAACTTTCAAGTTGTCCTATCTTGTACCGATAAACTCTCGAGCACTTTTGGGCAAATGTTTGGTCTCCTAGGAAGAGGACTCCCCCCTGTGTTTCTGTGTTTAATTCTCGAGTCCCCTAGGAAGAAGACCCCCGCTGTGTTTTGCTACTCTCCTGGACAAGTTAAACTTTCGAGCTCCCCTGGACAAGTTAAACTCTCGAGCTCTCCTGGACAAAATAAACTCTTGAGTTCTTCTGGATTGTATAAACTCTCGAGCTCTCCTGGACAAGATAAAGAGTAAAGAAAGGAAAGCAGAAAAGAAGTTTTCAAGTTCTCCTGGGAAAATTAAGCTTTCGAGCTCTCCTGGACAAGATAAACTTTCGAGCTCTCCTGGACAAGATAAACTTTCGAGCTACCCTGGACAAGATACACTCAAGTTCTCCTGGACAAGATAAACTCTCAAGTTATCTTGGGCAAATATTTGGGCTTTTGCTGTGTTTTGTGCTGTTAAACTCTTGAGCGCTCCCGAGCTCCCACTGTGTTTTTTTGTGTTTAATTCTCAAGTCTCGCTAAAAATAAAGTATAAAAAAAAAATTTAAAAAAAATTTGTGATCATCTTAGGCTTATGGGACGTCAGGTGCCGTCCCTAAAAGGGGGGGTACTAAACGGCTTCAGCGGCACTTCCCTCTGCTCACCGCCTGAGGGCAGTTTTTGAGGCTTCGGTGCACTGCTGCCGTGCCTTTGGGCCCCTCTCCTCACCTGTTTCTCGAGTAATTGATCTCATCAGAGTAATTAGGCTAGTTAATAAAGTTGTTCAGTTTTGTCCTTGACTTGTTTCTCTGCCTTCTGGCCTCACCTGTGTGTTGTTAAAGTATTTGTCTCCTGTCTCATTTGAATAATTATGTCACATGACCACTCTGGCCTGTATTTAAGCTTCCTGTTTCCTGTCCTCTTTGCTCAGTCCTGGGTTTGCCTGCCTGCAGGTAGCAGCTCTCTCGAGTCTCTCTGTGTTTTCGAGTTTCAAGGAATCTCCTTTCGAGTGTGACTATGTCTCTGTGTTTTCGAGTCTCAAGTGAATCGTCTTTCAAGTGTTACCCTGTCTCTATGCTCTCGAGTCTCAAGGAAGCATCTTTCGAGTTCTACCCGGTCTCGAGTCCTTGGATAGGTTTCCTGTGCTTGGGTCCTCTACCGAAACCCTAGCAAAACGGCCCCGTGAATGTTTTACACTGGTCCCTGTCTCGGTTTATATTACAGTGGACCCTGTCTCTGTTTATATTATACCAGACCCTGTCTCTCTTTATTTTACACAAGACCCATTCTCTGTTTATATTACACTAAACCCTCTCTCTGTTTATATTACACTAGACCCTGTCTCAGTTTATACTGCACTAGACCCTGTCTCGGTTTATATTACACTAGACCCTGTTTCTGTTTATACTACACTAGACCCTGTCTCTGTTTATATTTCACTAGACCCTGTCGCTGTTTATTTTACACTAGACCCTGTCTCTGTTTTATTACACTAGACCCTGTCGCTGTTTACATTACACTAGACCCTGTCTCTGTTTATATTACACGAGACCCTGTCTCTGTTCATCTTACACTAGACATTGTCTCTGCTTATATTACACTAGACCCTGTCTCTGTTTATATTACACTGGAACATGTCTCTGTTTATATTTCATGAGACTTTGTCTCTGTTTATATTACATTAAACACTGTCTCATGTTTATATTACACTAGACCCTGTCTCTGTTAATATTACAGTAGACCCTGTCTCTGTTTATATTACTCTAGACGCTGTCTCTGCTTATATTACGCTAGACCCTGGCACTGTTTATATTTCACTAGACCCTGTCTCTATTTATATTACACTCGACTCACAGTATAAAGCCCCACAGTCTCCCCTGGCCCTAGGCCCTGAACAAGGGACTGGAGAAAGGGAATATATTACACTAGACTCACAGTATGAAGCCCCACGGTCTCCCCTGGCCCTAGGCCCTGAACAAGGGACTGGAGAAGGGGAATTAACCCCCACAGCCTCCCCTGGCCCCAGGATCAGAACAAGGGACTGCAGAAGTGAAATAAAGACCCATAGCCTCCCCTGGCCCCAGGGTCTGAACAAGGGACTGGAGAAGGGGAATAAAGTCCCTCAGCCTCCCCTGGCCCCAGGGTCTTAAACATAGAAACATAGAAGATAGGAGCAGGAGTTGGCCATTCGGCCCCTCGAGCCTACTCCGCCATTCAATGAGATCACGGCTGATCATCCAAATTCAGTTACCTGCCCCTGCCTTCTCTCCATATCCCTTGATCCCTTTAGCCTTAACAAATATATCTAACTCCTTCTTGAATATATTTAATGAATTGGCCTCAACTGCCTTCTGTGGTAGAGAATTCCACAGGTTCACCACTCTCTGGGTGAAGAAATTCCTCCTCATCTCTGTCCTAAATGGCTTACCCCTTATCCTTAGACTGTGATCCCTGGTTCTGGACTCCCCGGCCATCAGAACATCCTTCCTGCATCTAATCTGTCTATTCTAATTAGAATTTTATAAGTTTCATTGAGATTCCCCTCTCATTCTTCTAAACTCCAGCGAGTATAAGCCCAATCGACCCAATCTCTCCTCACACGTCATTCCTGCCATCCCAGGTATCAGCCTGGTGAATCTTCGCTGCACTCCCTCCATGGCAAGAACATCCTTTCTCAGATAAGGCGACCAAAACTGCACACAATATACTCAAGATGTGGTCTCACCAAGGCCCTGTACAACTGCAGCAAGACATCGTTGTTCCTGTACTCGAACCCTCTCGCTACGAAGGCCAACATACCATTTGCCTTCTTAACCACCTGCTGCACCTGCATGCTTACCTTCAGAGACTGGTGCACAAGGATACCCAGGTCTCGTTGCACTTCCCCTTCTCCCAATCTATTGCCATTCAGATAATAATCTGCCTTACTCTTTTTGACACCAAAGTGGATAACCTCGCATTTATCCACATTATATTGCATCAGCCATGCTTCTGCCCAATCACCCAACCTGTCCAAATCATACTGGAGTTTCTCGGCATCCTCCTCACAGCACACACGCCCACCCAGCTTTGTGCTGTCTGCAAAATTGGAGATATTGTGGGGGACTACGGTCTCCCGCGTAAAGAAATAGGCAACACAGCGAGCTACAAGAAATAGGTCTTTACTCCAACTCTCACAATACAGTACTGAATTCGTAAAGCCCGCGAACCTGTGATGACTCATGGATTGGTCACTTGCTGGAACCTGATTGGTTTTCCTTCTCTCAGCAGCAGGCAAATCTGAACATGCCTTATTACTCTCAGCTTGCAACTGTCATGCGGGGGGAGGGGAATACAGCAGTTAAAAGGGGATTATACAGGTTTATCTACATACACACAGTGTTTCCCCAATGTGGCAACGCCACATACGCCCCCCCAGAATCCTCGTTAACTGTAAAAGTCAGTCTCTGCGGAGGTTTGAACAAGCGGCCGTAGCGGCTGTAGTAGCCATCTGGCATGTGAGGAGGGCTGTCTGGGAGGTCGGCCGGTTGGTCTGCCGGTGGGCTGGCTGGATGGGCTGCCGGTGAAGGTGGAGCGGTGGCTGGGAAGTAAGGTTCTGGCATGTCTTGGTCCTCTTGTGGGGCCACCGCCAACGCGGGAGGTCTGCCCCGCAGTGGGGGAAGAGCCGGCCGAAACGGGAAGCTGAGGCCCAGGTGCGCCGGTTTGAGGCGGTCTACTGAAATAAGGTCTGGCTTCCCGCCGACGTCGATAAGAAAAGCTTTGTCCCCCGTCTCCAATATTGGGAAGGGGCCGGTGTATGGTGCCTGCAGCGGGCCTCTGTGCGTGTCCCAGCGCATGAAGATGAACTCCGCATGTCGTAAGTCTCGAGGCACGTAGGACGGCTGCGGGCCGTTTTGCGAAGTGGGCACTGGACGGAATTGCTGGGCCACGTCCTGGTGCAGGGAAAGCTGTCTGGCGGCCGGTCATGGCTCCGTTGTCAGGGGGAGGAAGTCGCCTGGTACTCTGAGCGGTTGGCCGTAGACCATCTCGGCCACGGAGGCACGGAGGTCCTCTTTGGGCGCGGTGCACAATCCCAGGAGGACCCAGGGTAGTTTGTCAATCCAGCTGGTGTCGGCCAGGCTGGCACGGAGGGAGGCTTTCAAGGAACGATGAAAGCGCTCGCAGAGCCCGTTGGCCTGCGGGTGGTAGGCTGTTGTCCTGTGCAACTTGGTGCCGAGGCCGGCGATGATGGCATTCCACAAGTGGGAGGTGAACTGGGGGCCTCTGTCCGAGGATATGTCGGTCGGCACACTGAACCGGGCCACCCATGTCGAGACGAATGCTCGCGCGATGTCGGTCGTGGTGGTGGAGGTGAGGGGAATCGCCTCAGGCCATCTGGTGGTGCAGTCGACGATCGTGAGTCAGTGTGTGAAACCGTGCAACGGCGGCAAGGGGCCCACCAGATCGACGTGGACATGGTCGAAACGCCTCTCGGGCACCGGGAAACACTCCAATGGTGCCTTGGTGTGCTGCTGGACCTTAGCTCACTGACACGCCACGCATGTGTTGGTCCAGTCTCTCACATCCTTGTGGAGTCCAGGCCAGACAAACTTGGTGGACATGAGTTTCTGAGACGCACGCATCCCTGGATGTGAGAGGCCGTGGATGATGTCGAAAACTCGCTTGTGCCAGGCGGATGGGATGACCGGCCTAGGCGAGGGGACTGAGATGTCGCACAGGAGGGTTGTGCCGGCTGCGTGGAAGTGGATGTCGGCCTGAGTGAGGCTGGTGGTTGACGTCCTGAGGGCCTGGATCTCCGCGTTGGCGGCCTGGTCTCTCGCCATGTTGGCGTAGTCGACGCCCAGGTGCACTGCGTGGAGCGAGGGTCTTGAGAGGCAGTCGGCCACCAAATTGTCCTTGCCGGCGACATGGCGGATGTTCGTGGTGAACTCCGAGATGAAGTTGAGTTGGCGCTGTTGGCGCGCGGACCAGGGTTCGGTTACTTTGGCCATGGCGAAAGTGAGCGGCTTGTGGTCCACGAATGCGGTGAATGGCCGGCCTTCCAGGAGGAAACAGAAGTGCCGGATTGCCAGGAACAGGGCCAGGAGCACTCTGTCGAATGTGCTGTAGGCCTGCTCGTTCTTGCGCAGCTGTCGGCTGAAAAATGCCATGGCTGCCACGCGCCTTCGACCCACTGTTGCTGGACGGCGCCGACGGCGTAATCCGAGGCGTCCATGGTGAGGGCGGTCTTGGCGCCTGGGATGGGGTGGGCCAGTAGTGTGGCGTTGGCCAAGGCGCTTTTGGTCTGGTGGAAGGCTGTCGCCATCTCGCTGGACCAGGTGAGTTGTGTGGTGAACCATTGTTATTGTTGTTCACCGTTGTTGTTGTTGTTGCACACTGTTGTATCTATGCATGCCTCAGCTGGCTCCGCCCCTGGCTCCACCCACATGCTCAGGTATAAAGGTGACTGCTCTGCAGCCCCCTGCCTTCTTGGAAACCAGTCAACCACGAGAGGCATGCTCTGTTCTTTGTTAATAAAAGCCTTTTAGTTACTCTCCTAACTCTCCGTCTTTTATGAGTAATTGATAGCGCATCAATTTTATTAACAAAAACAAAATGTCGGCACCAAACGCTGAGCAGCAGGCGCTGCAGCAAATGACGGCACCAAACGCTGAGCAGCAGGCGCTGCTGCATGCCCTCAGACCAACATGCCTGGACCTAGACCCTCAAGAGGCGGGTTCGTCTACCAAGTTCGCACAATGGCTGCGTTGCTTCGAAGCTTACCTGGAATCCTCAGCCGTGACACTAGATGGAAACAAACTAAAAATCCTGGCCTCCAAGGTGGGCCACCAAGTCTACACGCTCATCCAGGACACGACTACCTACGCGGCGGCTATCGATCTGCTAAAAGGACAATACACATGCCCGGTAAATACAGTTTATGCCAGACACCTCCTGAGATCCTGCAAACAGCAGTCCGGGGAATCAGTGGAGGCATTCCTACGGGCACTACAGATACTCGGCCGAGCCTGCGATTGTAAAGAGGTATCGGCCGCGACACACGCGGAGGGACTTATCCGAGATGCCTTTGTTGCGGGCCTCAAGTCCGACTACTCCCGGCAGAGACTGCTGGAGAAGGGCGAAATCGACCTGAAGAAGGCAGTGTCCCTCGCGCTCTCGCTAGACGCGGCCCACTGGAATATGGACGCATTCTCCCCTAACCGCTCCGCACCATGGACGCCGCAACCTTGGGTCATGGGACCGCCACCCCCGGCACCAACTGCTGCAGCGATGTCCAAGGGCCCGAAATGTTACTTTTGTGGCCAGGCAAAACACCCCAGAGCACGCTGCCCGACGAAAAACCCTACCTGCTCTGGCTGTGGGAAGAAAGGACACTACGTCAGCGCCTGCAAAGGTAAAACCGCTAACGCCAGCAGCGCCGCATGTGAACCGTGGGGGCAGCCATCTTGTCCGCCATCTTGGACATCTCCAGCCGCGTGGGGATCGGGATCATGGGCGCAGCCATTTTGTCCGCCATCTTGGACGCCTCCAACTCCAATCGCGGGTGACCCGGACTCAACCACTGCCTCGTCTGACGACCACAGCAACTCGCTCGACCATACACTGGCCTCCGTGATGCTGGACCAATCTCTCCCTCACCAACTGTCCAGGTCCATGATGGACATTACAGTAAACAGCCACGCCACTACCTGCCTTTTCGACAGCGGGAGCACGGAGAGCTTTATCCACCCCGACACGGTGCGCAGTTACTCTCTCCCGGTCCTGCCAACGCGCCATCGGATCTCTATGGCTTCCAAATCCCATTCAGCAGACGTCGGTGGCTACTGTGTAGTGACCCTTTCAGTAAGGGGCACAGAATACAAAAATTTTAAACTTCTTGTCCTGCCCCATCTCTGCGCTGCCGTTCTACTGGGGTTGGATTTTCAGTGCCACCTTAAAAGTGTCACATTAGCATACGGCGGACCCCTCCCCCCGCTCACAGTCTGCAGCCAGCAGCTTTTAAATCGCCCGCTGCGCACCATTTGCAGCCTCTCCATGCTTAAAGTCTCCCGCCCCCCCTTGTTCGCTAACCTCACCCGCGACTGTAAGGCCACCGCTACCAAAAGCAGGCGGTACAGTGCCGGAGATAGGAGCTTCATTAAATCCAAAGTAGCAAGACTCCTGAAGGAAGGGATTATTGAGGGTAGCACTAGCCCATGGCGAGCACAAGTGGTGGTAGTGAAGACTGGCGAAAAACAGCACCTAGTTATTGACTACAGCCAGATGATCAATCGCTACACACAGTTAGATGCATACCCACTCCCCCGCATATCTGACATGGTCAATCAGATAGCACAATACCGGGTGTTCTCGACGATTGATCTGAAGTCGGCATACCACCAGCTCCCCATCAGGGCTGAGGACCGCCAGTACACAGCTTTTGAAGCTGACGGTCGTCTCTACCACTTCCTCCGAGTCCCCTTCGGCGTCACCAATCGGGTTTCGGTCTTCCAAAGGGAGATGGACCGAATGGTTGACCAGAATGCGCTGCAGGCCACCTTCCCCTATCTAGACAACGTCACCATCTGCGGCCACGACCAGCAGGACCATGACGTTAACCTAGAGAAATTCCTCCGTACGGCCCAGCGGCTGAACCTAACATACAACAAGGACAAGTGTATGTTTCGTACCACGCGCCTTGCCATTCTTGGCTGCGTAGTGGAGAACGGAGTCATCGGCCCCGGCCCCGACAGAATGCACCCCCTTATGGAGCTCCCCCTCCCCCACTGCCAAAAAGCACTGAAGAGATGCCTAGGGTTTTTCTCTTACTATGCTCAGTGGGTGCCCAAAAATGCGGACAAAGCCAGACCCCTCATCAAGTCCACCTCCTTCCCCCTGACAGCAGAGGCATGTGCAGCCTTCACCCTCATAAAAAGAGATATTGCAAAGGCCACAATGCACGCAGTGGATGAGTCCATCCCTTTCCAAGTGGAGAGCGACGCATCCGACTTCGCCCCAGCTGCAACCCTTAACCAGGCGGGGAGACCCGTGGCCTTTTTCTCAAGGACCCTCCAGGGCCCCGAGATTCGACACTCCTCTGTCGAAAAGGAGGCCCAGGCTATTGTGGAAGCGGTGCGACATTGGAGGCATTACCTGGCCGGAAAATGATTTACCCTGCTCACTGACCAGCGTTCAGTAGCTTTTATGTTTAACAATAAGCAGAGGGGCAAAATCAAGAATGACAAGATCTTGAGGTGGAGAATTGAACTCTCCACCTACAATTACAATATCTTGTACCGGCCCGGGAAACTCAATGAGCCCCCAGATGCCCTATCACGTGGTACATGCGCCAACGCGCAGGTTGATAGACTGCAGACCCTCCACAATGACCTCTGCCACCCGGGGGTCACCAGGTTCTTCCATTTCATCAAATCCCGTAACCTGCCCTACTCCATCGAGGAGGTCAGGACCATGACCAGGAACTGCCAAATCTGTGCCGAGTGCAAACCGCATTTTTATAGGCCAGACAGAGCAAGCCTGATCAAGGCCACTCGCCCCTTCGAGCGCCTGAGCGTCGATTTTAAAGGGCCCCTCCCCTCCTCTGACCGCAACGTGTACTTCCTCAACATAATTGATGAGTACTCCCGTTTCCCGTTTGCCATCCCTTGCCCAGACATGATCAGTACCACGGTCATTAAAAGTCTGAATGACCTTTTCGCCTTGTTCGGCTTCCCTAGCTATATCCATAGCGACCGGGGCTCATCCTTTATGAGCGACGAACTCCGTCAGTACCTGCTCACGAGAGGTATTGCTACAAGCAGAACCACCAGCTACAACCCCCGGGGGAACGGCCAGGTGGAAAGAGAGAACGCGATGGTTTGGAAGGCCGTCCTCTTAAACTTAAAATCTAAGGGCCTTCCGACCTCTCGCTGGCAGGAGGTCCTCCCTGCAGCGCTCCACTCCATTCGGTCACTGCTTTGTACGGCCACCAATGCCACCCCCCATGAAAAAATGTTCACTTTCCCCAGGAAGTCCACATCGGGGACCTCGCTACCGACATGGCTGACGTCTCCAGGACCCGTCCTACTGCGGAAGCACGTGAGGTCCCATAAAATGGACCCCCTGGTCGAGAGGGTGAGCCTCCTCCACGCCAACCCCCAGTATGCTTACGTGGCGCACCCGGACGGGCGGGAGGACACATTCTCCATACGAGACCTCGCACCTTCGGGTGCCCCTGAAACACTACCATTGCCATCCACCACTACCCACAACCCAACCCCTGTAGACGGCATGCCGCAGCCCCAGGACCCGTCATTGACCACCCAACCACTCAATGAGATGCCAGATTCAACGTTGGATGCTGCATCATCACCGCCGCCACCACAACGATCAGGACGGCATACAAGGCCACCTGATAGACTTACTTACACGAACCTTTAGTACACTTCACCCCGCCGGGCTCAATTTTAAACAAGGGGTGAATGTGGTAAACCACTGTTATTGTTGTTCACCATTGTTGTTGTTGTTGCACACTGTTTTATCTATGCATGCCTCAGCTGGCTCCGCCCCTGGCTCCACCCACATGCCCAGGTATAAAGGTGACTGCTCTGCAGCCCCCTGCCTTCTTGGAAACCAGTCAACCACGAGAGGCATGCTCTGTTCTTTGTTAATAAAAGCCTTTTAGTTGCTCTCCTAACTCTCCATCTTTTATGAGTGATTGATAGCGCATCAAGTTGCTCTTTGCCCATTTTGCCCCTGGTGGCTTCGTAGAGGGGGCGTATGAGTGAGGCGGCCTTGGGCACGAAACGGTGATAGAAATTGACCATCCCCAAAAATTCCTGCAGCGCCTTGACCGAGGTGGGCTGGGGATAGTCTGCCACTGCCTGCTCCTTGGAAGGTAGGGGAATGGCTCCCCTTGGCGAGATTCTGTGGCCGAGAAAGTCAATTTGGGCTGCTCCGAACTGGCATTTGGCCGGGTTGACGATTAGCCCGTGTTGGCTGAGGCGCTGTAAAAGAGAGCGCAAATGTGCGATGTGCTCGGCCTTGCTGGTGCTGGCCACGAGGATATCATCCAGATAGACGAACAGGAAGCTCAGGTCCCGTAGGACGGAGTCCATGAGCTGTTGGAAGGCCTGTGCGGCGTTCTTGAGCCTGAAGGGCATGCGCAGGAACTTGAACAGTCCGAAGGGGGTGATGACTGCCGTCTTCTGGACGTCTGCATGGTGGACGGGGACCTGATGGTAGCCGCGAATCAGGTCAACCTTGGAAAAGACGAACTTTCCTGCTAGGTGTGCCGAGAAGTCTTGGATGTGCGGAATGGGGTATCTGTCGGGCATGGTGGCATCGTTGAGCCATCTGTAGTCACCGCAGGGGCGCCAGCCACCACCCGGTTTGGGCACAATGAGGAGGGGGGACGACCAGGGGCTGTTCGATCGGCGGATGATGCCCAGTTTCTCCATCGTGGCGAATTCTTCCTTGGCCACCGCCATCTTGGCTGGGTCCAGGCGTCTGGCTCGGGCGAACACTGGTGGTCCCGTAGTGGCGATGTGGTGCTCGACGCCATGCTTGGCTGCCGCGGCTGAGAAGGTTGGTTGTGTGAGCCTCGGGAAATCTGCGAGTAGGTGGGCGTAGTCGTCATGCGCCGGGGCGGAGCAGGACCCGACGAGGGCCGGGCTGTTGCTCTGCTGGCAGGCCAGTGAAGCGAAAGTTGCTGCGTCGACCAGGCGCCTGTCACAGACGTTGACCAGGAGTCCGTGGGCGCAAAGAAAATCGGCGCCCAGCAAAGGATGTGCCACCGAGGCCGTCACGAAATCCCACGTAAATCGCTGGCCGTTGAAACAAACCTCGGCCCGTCGCTTTCCTAAAGTAGCGATAGCTGCGCCATTTGCCGCCACGAGGGGTGGGCCGCTGCGGCCTGCCTGGATGTCGAGCTGGGAGGCAGGAATTATGCTGCACTGGGCTCCGGTGTCGCAAAGGAATCTGCGCCCTGAAAGGGAGTCGGTTATGTACAGCAGTTTACCTGCGGTGCCGATGGCCATCGTGGTGGCGGGGGTGCGGTCGAGCAGGCCTAGGCGGCGGCGCGGGGCTGGTGCATTGGGCCGGGCGGCCATCTTGGTTTGATCGAAAGAGCAGGGTGCTCTGCAGCGTTGGGCCTTGTGGCCGAAACGCGCGTGGTAGTAGCATAGTTCTGCGGCCTGGCGTGGCGGTGCGTGCTCGGTGGTGTCGGGGAGCCTCACGGCTGCACAGTCGAGTTGGGTGACGGCGAAGACTTTGTCCGCGGCGGCTGCCAGTTGTACGCAGTCCGTGATCGGGGACCCCGCGAGGGCAGTCTGTACCTGCTGAGGAAGCAGGCTGAGGAAAAGGGCCCGAAACAAGAAGCACTGCGGTTCAGAGCCCAGGAGCGCAAGCATCCGGCTCATCAACTGGGTCGGGGTAGAGTCGCCGAGGCCTGGTAGTGAGAGAAGCCTGCGGGCCCTCACCTCCCTGGACAGGCCGTAAGCCTGCAGCAAGCGGCCCTTAATGGTTGAGTACTTGCCGATCTGTGGTGGGTTCCCCAGCAGGTCGAGAATTTCGGCGGCGGTGGAGCTTGCTAGTGCTGCGACTACGTGGAGGTACATTTCTTCGTCGTCTTGAACCCTGCGAAGGGTGAATTGGGCCTCCGTGTGCGCGAACCAAGCTGGTGCTTGCTGTTCCCAGAAGGTGGGGAGCTTCAAGGACGCGGCGCCGGCCGACATCGGGCTGCTGCTGGTTGCCGTCGGGTCGTTGCTGGCCCCTGTAGGGCTGCGTGAGTCGGGGACTTCGGCCGCCGACATTCGAGGTCACCAATGTGGGGGACTACGGTCTCCCGCATAAAGAAATAGGCAACACAGCGAGCTACAAGAAATAGGTCTTTACTCCAACTCTCACAATACAGTACTGAATTCGTAAAGCCCGCGAACCTGTGATGACTCATGGATTGGTCACCTGCTGGAACCTGATTGGTTTTCCTTCTCTCAGCAGCAGGCAAGTCTGCACATGCCTTATTCCTCTCAGCTTGCAACTGTCTTGCGGGGGGAGGGGAATACAGCAGTTAAAAGGGGATTATACAGGTTTATCTACATATACACACAGTGTTTCCCCAATGTGGCAACGCCACAATATTACATCTAGTTCCCTCGTCTAGATCATTAATATATGTTGTGAATAGCTGGACAAGGGACTGGAGATGGGAAATAAAGACCCACAGCCTCCCCTGGCCCCAGGCCCTGCACAAGCTGCCGGAGAAGGGGAATAAAGCCCCTCAGCCTCCCCTGGCCCCAGGGTCTGAACAAGGGACTGGAGAAGGGGAATAAAGCCCCACAGCCTCCCCTGGCCCCAGGGTCTGAACAAGGGGCTGGAGAAGGGGAATAAAGCCCCACAGCCTGCCCTGGCCCCAGGCTCTGAACAAGGGTCTGGAGAAGGGGAAGAAATCCCCACAGGCTCAGGGCCCCAGCGCGCAGGCGCAGGGGCAGATGATTGAGAGTCCCAGGGTGTGTGTGCTGAGCATGCGCAGTGCGGACCGAGTGGGAGTGGGCGGGGCCATGTGACGCATGCGCGGTGTCAGCGGCGGCTAGAGAGCAGGGGATTGTGGGTATTTCATCCAACCTGGGCAGCAGCGGGGGCTGAAAATCAGCTTCACTGCCCCTGGGCTGGGAAAGGGGGAAATGAGACAGCTTTCTCCCTCTTACCCCTTTCTACACTCCGTTTACAGGGTGTTAGAAGTGGAGCGTTTACAGACAGGAAACTCAAACCAAACATCAGGTCAAGATCTGACAGTTGCTCGATTCATAGAATCATAGAATGGTTACAGCACAGAAGGAGGCCATTCGCCCCATCGAGCCTGTTCCGGCTCTCTGCAAGAGCACTTCAGCTAGTCCCCCCCCCCCCCCACCCTTTCCCGGAGCCCTACAAATGCTTTCTTTCAGATAATTATCCAACTCCCTTTTGAAAGCCATGATCGAGTCTGCCTCCACCACCCTTTCAAGCTGTGCATTCCAGATCCTAACCACTCGCTGCATAAAAAAGTTTCTTCTCATGTCGCCTTTCGTTCTTTTGCCAATCACCTTAAATCTGTGTCTTGTGGTTCTTGACCCTTCTGCCAATGGGAACAGTTTACATTAGAACATGAGAAATACGAGCAGGAGTAGGTCATTTGGATCCTTGAGCCTGCTCCGCTATTTAATAAGATCATGGCTGATCTGCTACCTCATCTGCACTTTCCTGCACTAACCCCTATCCCTTGATTCCCTTAATATCCAAAAATCTGTCAATCTCTGTCTTGAATATACTCAATGATTGAGCCTCCACAGCCCCCTGGGGTAGGGAATTCCAAAGATTCACCACACTCCGAGTGAAGAAATTATTCTGAGACTTTGACCCCTGGTTCTAGACCCTCCAGCCAGGGGCAACATCCTCCCTGCACCTACCCTGTCAAGCCCTGTAACAAATTTGTTTCAATCTATCTACTCTGTCCAGATCCCTCATGATTTTGAAGCCCTCTATCTAATCTCCTCTCAATTGTCTTTGCTCCAAGGAGAACAATCCGAGTTTCTCCAGTCTATCCACGTAACTGAAGTCTCTCATCCCTTTCTCAACCTGCTCTGCCACCTTCAATGATTTGTGCAAATATACCCCTAGGTCTCTCTGTTCATGCACCCACTTTAGGATTGTACCCTTTATTTTATATTTCCTCTCCTCAGTCTTTCTACCAAAATGTATCACTTCACACTTTTCTGTGTTAAATTTCATCTGCCACGTGTCCGCCCACTCCACCAGCCTGTCGATGTCCTCTTGAAGTCTATCGCTATCCTCCTCACTGTTCACTATACTTCCAAGTTTTGTGTCATCTGCAAATTTTGAAATAGTGCCCTGTACACCTAAGTCCAAGTCATTAATATATATCAAGAAAAGCAGTGGTCCACGTACTGAGCCCTGGGGAACACCAATATATACCTTCCTCCAGTCCGTTAAAGTGAGGCCCTGTCTGCTCTCTCAGGTGGACGTAAAAGATCCCAAGGCACTATTTTGATGAAGAGTAGGGGAGTTATTCCCCGTGTTCTGGCCAATATTTATCCCTCAATCAACATAACAAACACAGATTATCTGGTCATTATCACATTGCTGTCTGTGGGAGCTTGCTGTGCGCAAATTGGCTGCCGCGTTTTCCATATTACATCAGTGACTACACTCCAAAGGTGCTTCATTGGCTGTGGTCGTGAAAGGCGCTATATAAATGCAAGTCTTTCTTTCTCGGCCAATTTCGCACCCATGCTGCCACTGACCCTTTTATTCCATGGGCTCCAACTTTGCTTTGATTGCTCAGGATCTGAATATCAGCGGCCTTTGCACAGGGAAGCAGAGAGCAGCGATGGCAGGATGGACAGAGAGCCCGGTGTTGGGTGTGTGAAGGCGGATTGAGCGACCGCCTGCCCTGGAGAGACACGTGCTCCATCACCCCAGGACAATCCAGGGAAAGGAGGGAGAGGAGCCCAGCGCACAGGCGCAGCGCCGCCTGTGGTGTGGTGGGAGAGAGGAGCCCAGTGCGCAGGCGCGGCACCGCCTGTTGGGGGGGAGAGAGAGGAGCTCAGCGCGCAGGCGCAGCGCCGCCTGTGGGTGCAGCATGTGCAGTGTCACTGTGATCCTGACCGGGTGAGAGCTGGAGGCGGTCAGAGTCGGGAGACGAGGTTTTTGCGAGGATTACGTATCAGCGGGGCGCACGGAGGTAACACACATGGCGGGTGGGCTTCATAAGCATCTAGTGTGGGCCGCAAGCCCTGAATGAGAACCTACAGGTTCCGCGATTGCAGCTCCGAGGCTTTTTCCCGGGAACAGGCCCGCGTTAACGGTAGCCATCTTTGTAAAGGACAATGGAGTCTTTGTTTCCCATCAACTTGATTAGTGTGGCCATCTTTGTAAAGGAGGCAATAGTGGGCGGGGTTTCAAGGTCCCAGTGAATGAACTGAACCCAGCCAGAGTCAGCACCTTCAGGGGAGTAGAGGGAGGGGAACCAGTGAGTGTAGAACTGAAACCAGCCAGAGTCAGCACCTTCAGGGGAGGAGAAGGAGGGGAACCAGTGAGTCTAGAACTGAACCCAGCCAGAGTCAGCACCTTCAGTGGAGGAGAGGGAGGGGAACCAGTGAGTGTAGAACTGAACCCAGCCAGAGTAAGCACCTTCAGGGGAGGAGAGGAAGGGAAACCAGTGAGTGTGAAACTGAACCCAGCCAGAGTCAGCACCTTCAGGGGAGGGGAGGGAGGGGATCCAGTGAGTGTAGAACTAAACCCAGCCAGAGTTGGTGGTGAAAACTGGGAGAGGAGGAAAAACTGTCTTGAGACGTGCGATGTGTTTGGATTTTAGCACAGCGAGGAGGGACAATGTGTGTGATGGGAATTTACAGCTTTGCAGGAACAAGAGAGGACAGAATGTTACATAGAAACTAGAATTGTCTGTTCTGAATTTCTGTCCTGTACTTACAGTGATGAGTTTTGTAAACTCTTTTTACAGGGCATTAGAAGGGGAGGATTTGCAGATGGGAAACTCAAACCAAACATCACGTCAAGATCTGACAGGGTCATTCAATTCATCAGGACCTGAATATCATCAGCCTTTGAATGTGGAAGGAGAAATGTTTGTCTGTTATATCTGTGGGAAAAGATTTCAAGCATCAGTGTGACTGAAAAAGCACTGAGACACACACACCCGAGTGAGAGTGTTCCAGTGCACTTCCTGTGTAAAGAGCTTTAACCAGTTACACAGCCTGAAAAAACATCGCACCATTCACACGGGGAGGAACAGTACACGTGTTCTGAGTGTGGACGAGGCTTCAACTGATTATCGAACCTGGAGAGACACAATGACACTCGCACCACGGAGAAACCGGGGAAATGTGTGGACTGTGGGAAGGAATTAAATTCCCCATCTGAGCTGGAAATGCATCATAGCAATCACACCGGCAAGAGGCCGTTCACCTGCTCCGGGTGTGGGAAGGGATTCACTCAGTCATCCCACCTGCTGAGACACCAGCGAGTTCACACCGGGGAGAGACCATTCACCTGCTCTGAGTGTGGGAAGGGATTCACTCAGTCATCCCACCTGCTGACACACCAGCGAGTTCACACTGGAGAGAGCCGTTCACCTGCTCCGTGTGTGAGAAGGGATTCACTCAGTCATCCAGCCTGCTGACACACCAGCGAGTTCACACTGGGGAGAGGCCATTCACCTGCTCTGTGTGTGGGAAGGGATTCCCTTCGTCATCCAGCCTGCTGACACACCAACGAGTTCACACTGGGGAGGGACCATTCACCTGCTCTGAATGTGGGAAGGGATTCACTCAGTCATCCCACCTGCTGACACACCAACGAGTTCACAAGTGACTGCAGGTGTTGGATTTTGCTGTTATTGCTGCTGTTAATCACATCCAGGATTGAATCGTGTTCATTCTGACAGTTGGAGTTTGTTTCTGCTGATGTTAATAACCCCTATAACTGGGCTGGAGTTTAATATTTTGATATTTCAAATAACACAGTGTGTCGATATTTGATGTCTCCGAGATAAGAGAAGACTGCTCCATTTTTGGCTGCTTTCTCCTTTCTAACTTGAGATTATTTCAGTTCTCGTACCTTCGGTTACTCTCATGGTGAAGTCCCAGCTCCCCATACCTTCCAGAGTGCCTCTCCTAGCCTTGGTATCTAGGGAAGGTCTCGGTTACACGCCCGGGATCACTAAACACAAAACCCAGTCTGTTAATCACTTTCAGCTACTGGACTTAGCGTGTGTCCCACAGCATCTCTCTCACCTTCGATGTGTGAATAGAGCATCACGCCTGCAAACCTGCTTTCAATTTAAATTTGAATCCACTCAGCAAATGTATTTAAAAAAATACGTACAAGTAAACAGATCACATCAAATAATTGGCAAAGGTTAATAGTCAACAAGATGAACAAGTGAACACATCACGGCCCAATACCCCAGCTCTGTATTCACAGGAGAAAGTCTGTTATCGAACTCCTCAAGTGGACAGAATAGAGAAAGATCCCAACTCTAAGAACATCTAGAATCTGTTGTAAATATCTTTCAAATCCTGATTGGTCCAATCTGTCGGTTTCCTTTCAGTTGAAGTGAATGGAAGATGAGAGGGGTGTTGGCATATGGACCTCGGTTAATTCAGCTTCTGAAAGGTGTTCCTGTTTAGTTCATTCGATATCGGGGAAAATGTGGTTGGTATCATTAGAGAGAGAGAGAGATTTCACTGAGAAACAGCTGGTGTTTGCAACCAACTGGCCGTGGATATTTTCATCATAGAATGTTTCGATCAGAAATATAATGTTGGGATAAGAAAATTCTGGAGACTAGTGGTTTGTGCTGCCCCAGGAAGGCCACAGTGTTTTTACCTGCTTCTAATGTTGATGTGTGTTGAAGAAAATGCAGACTTGTGTCTCTGGACTGTGCAGTAGCCAGAGACGACCATATTAGGCAATGCCAGCTCCAGTTTGATAAGAGGTTGATGGCA
Source organism: Somniosus microcephalus (assembly GCF_052327205.1). NCBI lineage: Eukaryota > Metazoa > Chordata > Chondrichthyes > Squaliformes > Somniosidae > Somniosus > Somniosus microcephalus. The sequence continues at coordinate 147,953,588 of NC_140990.1, read as the reverse complement.
GAGCAAGAGATCCAGCAGTTTTAAGAAGTTATCTCCTGTTATAAGAGTAAAGCTGTCTTACTGCAATTATATAGGGCGCTGGTGAGACCACACCTGGAGTATTGTGTACAGTTTTGGTCTCCTTACCTAAGGAAGGATATACTTGCCATAGAGGGAGTGCAGCGAAGGTTCACGAGACTGGTTCCTGGGATGGGGGGAGTGTCCTATGAGGACAGATTGAGTAGACTGGGCCCATATTCTCTAGAGTTTAGGGGCTAGATTTTCAGTATAGACAGTTTTGGGGCGCTAACCTTAGCGCCCGCCCGAAGTTAGCGCCCGCCCCAAAGTAGCGCCCCGTTGCCGGAAATTCAGTGGCTTCGCCCTAAGAGGTTGGTGGAGCGCTAAAAGAGGCGTTCCACTACTATCTTTAGGCGCTAAGCCGGCGGTGCAGAGCGCAACACCCAAGCTCGGGCGCAGCACACGGCAGACACTCTGGTGCCAGTGAGCTCTTAAAGGGGAAGGGTGCATGTGTTTTTTTCAAAGGCAGAGTCTGGGGGGGAAAACAGCAGGAGGAGGTGGAGGAGGAGGAGGAGGAGGAGGAGGAGGTGGTGGTGGTGGCCGGAAACATAAATACACACTGGATCCTTCCACACAACACATGCAGACTGCCTTTTATAGTGCAGGAGGAGTGCCCTTTAATTTGCGCTCCCCAGGGTGTGTTGCGTTCCATTTTACAAACGCTCTGGATGCCAGCCGCACAATGGGGCGGTCCGACTGAAGTTTGTATTCGGGGTGGCCAAAGGGCGTTGTACGAGGATGTGACGTCATTTTCTGCGCGCGCATCCGGGCGGCCGCTAAACTTTGCGCCGGCGCTAACGGGCAACTTAATTTGGGGCGGGGCGCAAACTGCACTGCGCCCGGGCGCTACACGCATAGCGCCCGAAAATCACTTCTCTTAAGGCGCTAACTGCTGGCGCAAGCAACTGAAAATCTAGCCCTAGAAGAATGAGAGGCCATCTCATTGAAACATGCAAAATTCTTACAGGGCTTGACAGGATAGATGCAGGGAGGATGGGTGGGGGGTCCAGAACCAGGGGTCACAGTCTCAGAATAAGGGGTCAGCCATTTAGGACTGAGATGAGGAGAAATTTCTTCAGTCAGAGGGTGGTGAATCTTTGGAATTCTCTACCCCAGAGGTCTGTGGAGGCTCAGTCGTTGAGTATATTCAAGACAGAGATCGATAGATTTTTGGATATTAAGGGAATCAAGGAGATGGGGACATTGCAGGAGAGTGGAGATGAGGTAGAAGATCAGCCATGATCTTATTGAATGGCAGAGCAGGCTCGAAGGGCTAAATGGCCTACTCATGCTCTTATTTCTTATGTTATCTGCAGACATCGAATGTCGCAGCGCGCTGACAGAATTGGATTTAAGACAAGACTTTAACCTATTGGGTTAGATTATTGGGATCGATTTTTATAGAATGGAAAAATAGTGAAGTTATGAGGTTAGACCACACTTGGAGTACTGCGTACAATTCTGGTCACTATACAGGAAACTTTTTTTTACCCGGCCCCTAAATAACCGGAAATGTCGGTTAACCGGCAAAATTCAGGAGTAGGTTGAGGTAACTTTTAATGGCCCAGAAATTCCAGAACGGGGCTTGCAGCGCGTGCAAGCCCCGTATTTGCACTTACCCCGCGCTCGTGCCGATCAGCTTCTGGGACGCCTGAACTTGCAGAAATAGAAAGCACATTCCCGGGCAGCGTATGACGTCACGCCGCCCAGGAGTGCAGCCAGCGCGAAGGCAGGAGCGTGCAGTGTAAGTGAGACACGCCCCTTGAGATCTCAGTTTCACTGGACATGCCCCCAATGTTTCTGTCAAGCTGCTAAGGATTTTTACATGCAAAGCAGCAGTTTAAATAGGTTTTTGGAAGTTTTTTGAAGATTTTGGTAACTTTTATAAACTTTTTAAAATGTTTACATTATTTTGAGTAATCTGAAGTAGTTTTAAAGAGAATTAAAGCAATTTAAAGACTTTTAAAAGCCCTAAAAGAATTTTTTAATTCCATTTATTTATTTAGCAATGTCGTCGTCATACGTGTCTTCACACTGTTCCCTTTGGGGAACTGTATGAAGTGGTGGAAGGATTTATGGCCATGATTAACGCTCATTCCGTGACTGTAACCATCTTTGAACCAGCCATTAGGGCGGTTAGTCCTATGGCGGGAGGGTTTTACGGGCTCCCACAAGCTATACAAGGAGGGGGGGGCCACCCACACCCACGGACGCAAATATCCCACTGGATGTCAACCCAGAATTTAGAGCCGGAGCTCCGACTCCACTTGCCGGGACTGTCTGGAGCGGGGTTCGAAACCCTATCCTGATCTGGCCCAGCGGCGGGGATCCTACCGCTATGACAAAGGCCCAATCCAATTAGCAACGTGAAATGGCAGCACAGGGCTCCAGTCACGGGGAGGGAAAAGGCGCAGGAAACGTATGGGTGTCACCTTTTGTGCGGAGTGGGCCTTTTGCGTAGCAGTAAGCATCCCTGCCGCTGGGCCAGAAGGAGTAGGGTTTTGAACCCCACTCCAGACAGTCCCGGCAAGTGGAGTCGGAGCTCCAACTTTAAATTCTGGGTGGACATCCAGCGGGATGCTTGCGTCCGTGGGTGTTGGTGGCCCCCCCCCCCAGATGGGTTGTGGGAGCCAGTAAAACCCGCCCGCCATAGGACTAACCACCCTAATGGCTGGTTCAAAGATGGTTACGGTCACGGAATGAGCGTTAATCACGGCCACAAATCCTTCCACCACTTCATACAGTTCCCCAAAGGGAACAGTGTGAGGATACGTACGATGATGACCTCTTGCGCAATGCACCTCCTTGGACCCTCAGTCGCAGATGTGAGGGGGCAAGTTGTGCAATTGTTAAATTTTTTATTTTATTGACATGTAAAATGTTGGCCCAGTAATTCCCTTCCAAATGCACTAGTACGGTCGGGGTACTTACGCATCTGGCCGGATGAAATGCCGGTTTTCAGCATGCACAGTGCATGTGGGGAAAACCGGCATTTCCTGTCCTCTGAACGAAGGGGTTCAGAGGCAGAACGCGTGCGACTGCACAGGCAGCGCGTGCGCAGTATAATTCGCCACTTTCATTAATGCTTTCAGCGAGGTCCAGTCATTACAACTTACACATGAAAAAAGCATGGGTACAGTGGCTCCACAGGCTGCGGAGGAAGATATTTCTTATCGTGGAGCTTCTGAAAGTATGTATGTCTGTATATATTCCTTTGCGTGTTATGTATATATTCCTTTACTTATGTGTATGAATGTATTATTTAATTATGACTTTCAGAGAAAGTAACTTATTGGAAAATCATAATTAAAAATATACATTCATACACATTAGTAAAGGAATATAAAACATACATACATATACGTAAAGGAATATATGTGGACATACATACATAACTCATTCTCACATTCCATTCACACAGCCACAATTGCTCCTTCTACCTACCGTTCTGAAAACCCGTTTAAAAAAAAAAAATTAAAGTTTAAAACTTACTTAAAATTTCTTAAAATAACTTCCCTCCCTTTCCCAAACCTAAATATTGCATTTCATAAGCTCCTCCATAAAATATATCTCCTTCCCCAGCCAATGAACAACTTTACACTTGCTTTTTTCACGTGTAAGTTCTAGGGACTTACCCTCACTGAATCCATCAGTGAAATCTACAAAGTTCACTGCGCAAGCGCTGCCTGTGCAGTCGCACACGCTGTGAATAGACCTCGGGTCTGGAAATGCCGGCGTTCCCCGCATGCGCTGTTCCTGCTGAACGCCGGCATTTCCAACGGCCAGATGCGTGAGTAACCCGACCGTACTCACGCTTCTGGCCTGGAATTTCTGGCCCATTACCTTTTTTACTCCATTTGTTGCTGTGCAAGGGTATAGCTGCAGCTGTTGCTAAGCTACAGAGATGCTTGCAACTTGTGCCGATTGTTCTGAAGTTGCAGGGTTTGTTGCTTTATACGGTCCCGTCCGTGCCGGATAACAGAAAGTTTCCTGTATTATAAAAAGGATATAGAGGCACTGGAGAGAGTGCAGAGAAGATCTACAAGGATAATACCAGAAATGAGAGGGTAAACCTATCAGGAAAGGATGGACAGGCTGGGTCTCTTTTCTCTTCAAAAAAAGGCTGAGTGGTGACCTAATAGAGGTCTTTAAAACTATGAAACGGTTTGATAGAGTAGATACAGGGAGAGTGTTTCCACTTGTAGGGAAGAGCATAACCAGAGGCCATCAATATAAGATAGTCACCAAGAAATCAAATAGGGAATTCAGGAGAAACTTCTTTACCCAGAGAGTGGGGAGAATGTGGAACTCGCTACCACAGGGAGTGGTTGAAGTGAATAGTATAGATGCATTTAAGGGGAGGCTAGACAAGCATATGAGGGAGAAGGGAATAGAGGGTTATGCTGATAGAGTTAGATGAGGAAAGACGGGAGGAGGCTCGAGTGGAGCATAAACACCGGCATGGACTGGTTGGGCCGAATGGTGTGTTTCTGTGCCGTATATCCTGTGTAATCCTATTTTCCAAGACACTTTGCTCAAAGGGGAAGATAAATGACTCGCATCCAAACGCAATTGTTACTTTTGTCTTCTTTGTAAAATCACAAAGTCTGGGCATAATTTGTTTGTGAAATTAAAATTGATTTATATGGATTGGAAGTAATTGAATCAGGAAATGTATTTTACAATGATGTGCGTTTTGAAATTGTACTTGGAACGTCTCCTCATTAAAGATCACCCATTGTTCCATTACCATTTTTCCTGTCAGTCTTTGGTTCCATTTTACCCTGGCTAGATCCTTTCGCATCCCATTGAAGTTAGCCCTATTCCAGTTTAGAAGTTCCAATCTAGATTGTTCCTTGCTCCTCTCCATTGCTAATCTAAATCTTATGATACGATGATCACTCGTACCCAAGTGTTCTCCCACAGACACTCGGTCGACCTGTCCCACCTCATTCCCCAGCACCAGATCCAGCAATGCCTCCTTCCTAGTTGGGCCAAGAACATACTGGTCAAGGAAATTCTCCTGAGCACATTTCAGAACTTCCCTCCCCCTCCTTTCCCTTTACCCTAGTATTATCCCAATCAATATTTGGATAGGTAAAGTCCCCCAGTATCACCAGTGTGTAGCTCTTGCATATCTCTGTGATTTCCCTGCAGATTTGCTCCTCTACCTCCCTCTCACTATTTGGAGGCCTATAGAATATCCCCAATAGCACGATCATACCCTTTTTGCTCCTCAACTCTAACCAAATGGTTTCTGTCCATGTCCCCTCAAGAACATCCTCCCTTTCCAACACTACAATGTCTTCCTTTATCAGCACTGCCACCCCACCTCCCTTTTTCCTTCCCTATGTTTTCTGAACACTTTGTACCCTTGAATATTAAGTGTCCAGTCCTCACCGTTTTTAAGCCACGTTTCCGTTATTGCCACAACATCATATTGCCGCACGGCTAATTGTGCTTGTAGCTCACCAACCTTACTACATTTTGTGCGTTCACGTACGTTTTTGAATTTTTCATAGTCTTTCTTAGTCTGCTTGAAGGGCTAATTACAGTCCTAGCCCTTTCGGACTACCCCAGATCAGGCATATTCCCCAGACGTTCACCTTCAACTTAAGTTAGAGATAGCCGAATTCCATAAGACACTTAAATGGGTCTAAAGGTTCAGGCTATCTCTCCCTAAAGGAAAGGAATGACTGAAGATGTTACTGCACTCCAGATAGAAATTTTAATAAGTTTAACTAAACTGTAACCTTCCGGATATTATAAGGGTCCAGAATATCCCCAGAATTCTGCAACTCCTTACAAAAGAGTTTACACAAATGGATTGCGAGTTTATACAGAAATACTCTTTGAGACAATTTTAAAAATATATAGTTTTATTTAACAGCCAACATTCAGTTAACAGCTGTTGAATCAGTCGCAACATTAACAATTCAAAATACAGATACTTACATTTCTTATTTCTCAGAGATCCTTATTTTCAAATCTTTACTTCGTTACATTTCTACATTTCTTTCTTATTTCTAAATCCAAAATATCCACCAAAATCAATTACTTTGATTACCCGAGACTCATAGTTAAAAACTTACAGAGCGTGCCTGTGAAGTTGAGAAACATTTGGCCCGTTCAGCGAATTCTGACTTTATACCCTTTTTGCTTTGGTTTATTCTTTGAAGTTCTCTGCTGATGTCAGCTAATTGTCTTATTCATTCTCTCTTTTGGAATGCTTTCTGTCTTACTGTCAATTCAACTATTGCATGCATAATTATGTCTCTACCTTTAGGTGTTTCAAAAACCATCATAAAAACAATATGACAGCTATGGTTTCTGTTTGATGCCATTCTTACAAAATCCTTTCATTCAATTCTTAATATTGTCTTTACTGGTTTTTAGCGACATTGTGACTCCGTGGTGTTCCAAGTTCAATACAAACACAATGCAATTGCTTGGTGCATCTATTGAAGTCATAGCTTCAAAGTGTTCTTGTTGGTATCATATTTACTATGTATATATTAAAGACACTTTGACCAGAGTGTTTCATGCATTTCTAGCTATCTCAATTGGTTGCATATTTAATCATGTTTCCTGTCTTCCAAGTTTAACATAAAAACTATTTGACCAGCAGATGTTTCTTTTACTTGATGTCATCTTTTCAAAGGCACATGCCTCTTTTAATGTTTGTGTTTCTGTTCTACGTGTTAGCTTATAACACGTTAAACTGGGTCTTCTCATTGTGTTCCCTCCAAACTCTAGACCTTTTGGAAGTGCCAAACTGCCATTTCAATAGGGTAATTGTTTTAGTATATTTAACTAATTCCCATTTCAAATCTTGTTTGGTTTTTACAACTTTGTTAAACAACAGGGGCTAGATTTTCAGTATAGACAGTTTTGGGGCACTAACCTTAGCGCCCGCCCGAAGTTAGCGCCCGCCCCAAAGTAGCGCCCCGTTGCCGGAAATTCAGTGGCTTCGCCCTAAGAGAGTGGTGGAGCGCTAAAAGAGGCGTTCCACTCCTACCTTTGGGCGCTAAGCCGGCGGTCCAGAGGGATAGCGCCCAGGCGGGGCGCAGCGCGGGTGCGGTCATTTTTGCACTGACAGCAGACCCCGTGGTGCCGACCAGCTGTTAAAGGGGGAAGGGACGAATTGGTCTGCTGCCACGCCCTGCACACTGCAGCCTTGCAAAGAGGCCTCAACACTGCTGCTCAGCCCCAGGGAGTCATGGCAACGCCAGAGAAGGCCCGGCAGCGTGCCCTGCGCTTCTCAGAGGGTGATCTGGGCATAATGGTCACAGCTCTGGAGGTGAGGCGCAAGATCTTGTTTCCAGAGAGTGGGAGGAATCCAACCCACCATGACTACACCAAAGCCTGGAAGCAGATCGCCCAGAGGGTGACGTTCACCGGCGATGCCCCCAGGACCCACAAACAATGTCGTAAAAAATACAACGATCTGACCAGGATTGTGAAGTTGAGTAGCCTTTCCAGTCTCCTCCTCATTCTTGCATGTACACCTGACATGATGGGCAAAGGGAGCTGAAAGTCCTATTCGCCAGCCCTCAGCCAGCAGCATTGGGACAGTCATGAGCATCAAATGGCCATTCGGCACTCTACACTTTGGCCAAGCTATTCCACCATGGGAGGCAGTGCACAGTACATCAGGGCTTCACTCTGTCCAAGCTATTCCACCATGGGAGGCAGTGCACAGTACATCAGGGCTTCACTCTGTCCAAGCTATTCCACCATGGGAGGCAGTGCACAGTACATCAGGGCTTCACTCTGTCCAAGCTATTCCACCATGGGAGGCAGTGCACTCTACATCAGGGCTTCACTCTGTCCAAGCTATTCCACCATGGGAGGCAGTGCACACTACATCAGGGCTTCACTGCGCACTTACAGCCCGTCCTTTCTCTTGCAGGCTAAAGTAGCGTTTAATCACCAGGCCCGTGCCAGGGGTGGCCGCGCCAAGCTGCAGAAGCTCACTCGGCTGGAGGAGCGCGTGTGTGTGCTCATGGGAGCCCATGTGATTGTCCCCACAGCGTGCGGTGTATCCGACCCTCCACTGCCCGGCAATGGTAAGGACCTCGCCTTTTGGCCCTCTCGCGTCGCACTGGCCCATCCGAGCTACCTCCTTTGCCACTGTCCCACCAATGCGCTGAATGCCACCAGTCCTAACTCCCTCGCTGACGCCGTCTCCTCACTCTGAAGCTACTCTTGTGCATTCCTGCTTTCAGCTGGTGACGACCAGGACCCTGAAGCTGCCAGTGACAGCACCTCCGACCAGGAGGAGGAGGAGGAGCAAGCCGGACCTTCGGGGGAACAGTCACGTCCCACAGGAGAGGAGGAAATGCTTGACACCTCCTCACTGGACGAGTGCCTGGAGGAACTGTCGCAGGGCAATGCAGCTTCTGGGACCAGTGGCGTCCAGCCACCCAGCAGCCGTGCGCGTGGCCCGCGGCCTTCCCCCCAAAGGGGGGAAGGAGCAGAGGGGAGTGCTGCTGCTCGGCACACTCGCCGTCACCAACGCGGCAAGGGTCCCCTAGTTCGGCCCCCTCCTCCCCAGCGGGAGAGTCACGACTCCAGTCCGGACACCTTCACTTCGGAGGAGGTGCGGAAGCTGGATAAGATGGCCGACGACTCGGACCGGCGCCACACGGAGCTCATGAGCGTGGTGGGGCGCATGCCTGAGGCCATCGAGTCGCTGGCGACCAGTGTGCGCGAGTTCGGGGCAGCAACTGCCGCGAGTGGCCGCATGCTGACTGATGCCATCAAGACCCTGGCGGATGTGATGCGTGCGCACACCAGGATGACAGGGGCACTCACTGCTGCCACACGCGCTGTCTCAGGCAGGCATCGCCAGGGCAGCCGCCGCGCTGGACCATCCCAGCAAGCCGCCCCTCGGCTGATTGCTGCGGATCCTGCAGTGCGGGCCCGGCCGAGTGCCACCGCGCCACAGCACCAGCCAGCGCATCCCAGACGCCAGCTGGCCCACATTGCGCCATCCGTCGCCGCCATTCCCCCACTGGGGCGTCAAGGGCAAGCGGCTGCAGCTGATGGTGGCCAGGCTCAGGTGCGCCACTCAGCAGACGGCCCCTCGAGGCCCAAACGCCGTGTAGGCCGCCCCCCAGCAGCATCTGGCGGAAGGGCATCTGAGCCTCAGGCGCCTTCCCCCAGCCTCGCAGCAGCCACTGGGCAGAGCTTGCGAAGGAGCAGCAGGCCGGGCAGGGGAGGCAAAAGGCTGGCCAAGGTCTCGCCCTCGCGGGCCACTCAGTAGAGGGTGTGGGCAGCTTTCCTTTAATATGGCGGTGGCCATCTTTATTTTGCCCATGGTTGTGCTTTTGGAGGGCTTATTTTTTGCGTTAGGCCGACGTTGAGGCCCGGTTTGAAGAAAGGTGGAGTGACTCCTCCCCAGTTTGTGGGAGTGAGTCGTTTGTTGGGCTTTTTGTGGGGACCGTTTATTGTTTTTGGGGATTCATGTGGGAAGGGCTTTTCATTTTTGTGCAATAAAAAATTATCTTTATTCATGCAGTCTCCATGGTTGTTCTTCTTAGTGTTTGTTGGCTTCGCCGGCTGAGGGCTTGCGGAGCGGCTGCATTCATCTTCCCTCATGGCCCCTGGCCATTCCCTGACAGGGGGCTTAGAAGTACCGTGTAATAAGGTGGCGTCGTGCGGCCCTTGGCCCTGGTCGCTCCCTCCTGGGAACGTACTCCTGCTCCTCCTCCTCCTCCTCATGCTCCTCCTGCTCCTCCTCCTGAGGTGCTGGTCCAACGTCAGGTGGCAGTGCCTGAGTCCTGCGGATAGCCAGGTTGTGTAGCATGCAGCAAACCACCACAAATTGGGAGACCCGGTCCGGCGAATACTGGAGAGCTCCTCCGGAGCGATCAAGGCAGCGGAACCGCTGCTTGAGGACCCCAATAGTTAGCTCGATGATGTTGCGGGTGGTTTGATGGCTCTCGTTGTAGGCCTCTTCAGCAGCGGTCCTGGGCGCGCGGAGCGGGGTCATGAGCCAGGTGCACAAAGGATAGCCTTTGTCCCCGATGAGCCATCCTCTTGGGGGAGGCTGTGCCTGGAACATGTCATGCACAGTACTCTGCCGCAGGATAAAGGCATCGTGGCTACTGCCTGGGAAGCTGGCATTGACTGCCATGATGCGCTGCTTGTGGTCACATACCAGCTGCACATTCAGAGAATGGTAGCCCTTCCTGTTGCGATACTGCTCGCCATGCTCCAGAGGGGCCCGCAAAGCCACATGCGTACAGTCAATGGCGCCCTGCACCAAGGGGAATTCCCCGAGTCTGGCAAATCCCAATGCGCGCTGATGCTGGCTCTCGAGGGCCATGGGGAAGGAGATGAATTGGCTTCTCCTTCTGAACAGTGCTTCGGTCACGTGGCGGATGCAGCGATGCGCACCATACTGGGAGATGTTTGCTATGTCCCCAGCAGCGTATTGGAAGGAGCCGGTGGCATAGAAGTTCAATGCCACCGTCACCTTCACTTCCACCGACAGAGACGTCCTGCACCTGAGCTTTGGCCGCAGATCTCGGCGAAGCAGGTGGCAGATCTCTGCAATCACCTCCTTTCGGAATCGGAGCCTTCTAACACATCGCGCGGCACTCATGTTTAGGTAGGAGCGCTGCTGGCGGTATAGCCTGACTGGGTAAGGCCTACGTGGCTGACGCCTGTAGCCCCCTCTGCCTCTAGCCAGGGCTGCCCCTCTCACAATGCGTCTGCGAGCCCTACGGACATGGCGCTGCAGCTCCGCATTGGCACCCCATGCAGCCCCCATCAAATCCTGGCAAACAGTCTAATTTCCAAATGGCCACTTGCAGCGCTATGGCCTGAGTCCAAAAATACCTGGCTCTTGCTGCTTGAAACCAGTTAGCTATCCTCCTTGTTGTGTCTCCAGAAATGCGTTGCTCAAGACTGTTTTCTGAAAAAAGGCTGGCCTTTATACTGGAGAGGACGTTCCCTTTAATTAGCGCCCCCCGGGGCCCGCGCTGGTTGTGTTGCGTTCCTTTTTCCAAACGCTCCGGCCGCCCGCCGCACAATGGGGCGGTCCGACTGAAGTTTGCAATCGGGGCGGCCAAAGGGCGTTGCACGAGGATGTGACGTCATTTTCTGCGCGCGCATCCGGGCGGGCGCTAAACTTTGCGCCGGCGCTAACGGGCAACTTAATTTGGGGCGGGGCGCAAACTGCGCTGCGCCCGGGCGCTACACGCATAGCGCCCGGAAATCACTTCTCTTAAGGCGCTAACTGCTGGCGCAAGCGACTGAAAATCTAGCCCCTGATCTTTATCTCAGAAGCCTGTATTTCTGTTTGCAGCCTGTGTCTCCAAGGCTTTAGATTTTTAAACCCAGTATATCATGTATTAATAATATCAGTATTCTGTTCATATTATGCTGTATCTTTTTGAAATATGGCGTATTCCCTCACATGCTCCTATCTAATATGGTACTACTCCCGGCTCTAGTACACAGGGTGTGCTTTTGCTGATCTTAATAACCCCTATACCTGGGCTGGAGATTAAAATTCTGTATCAATAGTGAATAAAGCAGCTTTGTTTCAAACACAGTTTATTGAATATTTGATTTCTCCATGATCAGAGGAGACTTATTGATGTTCTGTTACCGACTGTTCCATTTTTGTGCTTTTCTTACTCTTGATTATATCACTTCTCACCTAGTTCACCTTCTACCACATCTAACCCCAAGCTGGTTCCGTTTAACTACATAGCTTGTGGGTGTCATAGACTGAACTACAGTGTCTCACTTTATACTCATCTGAAATTCCTTTCAACCAACCCTTGAAAGAACTCTCTTGCTTCAGATTTGAAATCAGTTATTGTGTGCAAGGTTTAACACTTCTTGGATGTGGTTAGTACAACTCCTCCACAGGTCCTGCGTGTGACAGCCTTTGGAATGTTCTGATCTTTGTCATTGTCTTTGCTGATTGTGATGGTGTCCTTGATTTAATCTCCTGGAGCTAACATACCGTGCACTATTTCCTGCATCGAGATCATTGTTTCAAATACTGAGCTTGAGCACAGAGCTTGGAGACAGAGCCGGGAGATTCACAAACACAGTGATTCACAAGCAGAGTGGGCACAGGAATTGGTGGAGAGGGAGAAGGCGGTGGAGACGTCTGAGTGAAAAGGAGGAGTGGAGCCACAGAACCCAAGTTAATAGGCACGAGAGCGGAGCCGTGGGACAGCGAGAGGAGCGGCCGCAGATAAAGACAGGCCCAAGAGCCCGGAGAGAGCGCCAGTGTCGGAGCGAGGTAAGTGACCTCAGCACAAGGGAAGGAGCACATTGGGGAGGGATTGTTTTTAAGTCTTGAGTTTATTTCTGTTAAATTACTTTAAAAAAGAAGTTAGTTAATAGTCGAATAATTAAAGGCACAGCAGGGCAAACATAGAAACATAGAAGATAGGAGCAGGAGTAGGCCATTCGGCCCCTCGAGCCTGCTCCGCCATTCAATGAGATCATGGCTGATCATTTAATTCAGTACCCTGTTCCTGCCTTCTCTCCATAACCCTTGATCCCTTTAGCCTTAAGAAATATATCCAAATCCTCCTTGAATATATTTAATGAATTGGCATCTACTGCCTTATTTGGCAGAGAATTCCAGAGGTTCACCACTCTCTGGGTGAAGAAATTCCTCCTCATCTCTGTCCTAAATGGCCTACCCCTTATCCTTAGACTGTAACCCCTGGTTCTGGACTCCCCGACCATCAGGAACATCCTTCCAGCATCTAGTCTGTCTAGCCCTGTTAGAATTTTAGAAGTTTCGATGAGATCCCCTCTCATTCTTCTAAACTCCAGCGAGTACAAGCCCAATCGATCCAATCTCTCCTCATACATCATTCGTGTCATCCCAGGTATCAGCCTGGTGAATCTTCGCTGCACTCCTTCCATGGCAAGAACATCCTTTCTCAGATAAGGCGACCAAAACTGCACACAATACTCAAGATGTTGCCTCACCAAGGCCCTGTACAACTGCAGCAAGACATCCTTGTTCCTGTACTCAAACCCTCTCGCTACGAAGGTCAACATACCACTTGCCTTCTTAACTGCCTGCTGCACCTGCATGCTTACTTTCAGCGACTGGTGCACAAGGACAGCCAGGTCTCGTTGCACTTCCCCTTCACCCAATCTATTGCCATTTAGGTAATAATCTGCCTTCCTGTTTTTACACCAAAGTGGATAACCTTGCATTTATCCACGTTATATTGCATCTGCCATGCTTCTGCCCAATCACCCAACCTGTCCAAATCATACTGGAGTTTCTCGGCATCCTCCTCACAGCACACACGTCCACCCAGCTTTGTGTCGTCTGCAAACTTGGAGATATTACATCTAGTTCCCTCGTCCAGATCATTAATATATATTGTGAATAGCTGGGGTCCAAGGACCAATCCCTGCGTTACCCCACTAGTCACTGCCTGCCACTCGGATAAAGAGCCATTTATTCCAACTCTTTGCTTTCTGTCTGCCAACCAGTTCTCTATCCAAGTCAATACCTTGCCCCCAATCTCATGTGCCTTAATTTAACATACTAATCTCTTATGTGGGACCTTATCGAAAGCCTTTTAAAAATCCAAATACACCACATCCACTGATTCTCCCTTATCTATTTTACCAGTTACATCCTCAAAAAATTCCAGTAGATTAGTCAAGCACGATTTACCTTTTGTAAAGCCATGTTGACTTTGTCCGATCCTGTCACTGTTTTCCAAGTGCGCTGCTATTACATCCTTTATAATGGACTCTAGCATTTTCCCCACTACCGATGTCAGGCTTACCGGTCTGTAATTCCCCGTTTTCTCTCTACCACCCTTTTTGAACAATGGGGTTACATTAGCTACCTGCCAATCCATGGGTACTGTTCCAGAGTCTATCGAATTTTGGAAGATGACCAGCAATGCATCTACTATTTCTAGGGCCACTTCCTTAAGTACCCTTAAGGCAACTTGGTCCAGTGGATGCACATCCTGTGCATCCTGTGCCTTTCCACCATCTACAAGGCACAAGTCAGGAGTGTGATGGAATACTCTCCACTTGTCTGGATGAGTGCAGCTCCAACAACACTCAAGAAGCTCAACACCATCCAGGACAAAGCAGCCCACTTGATTGGCACCCCATCCACCACCTTAAACATTCACCCCATCCACCACCGGCGTACCGTGGCTGCAGTGTGTACTATCTACAAGATGCACTGCAGCAACTCACCAAGGCTTCTTCGGCAGCATCTCCCAAACCCGTGACCTCTTCCACCTAGAAGGACAAGGGCAGCAGGCGCCTGGGAACACCACCACCTCCAAGTTCCCCTCCAAGTCACACACCATCCTGAATTAGAAGTATATCGCTGATTCTTCATTGTCACTGGGTCAAAATCCTGGAACTTCCTCCATAACAGCACTGTGGGAGTACCTTCAACATACGGACTGCAGCGGTTCAAGAAGGCGGCTCACCACCACCTTCTGAAGGGCAACTAGGGATGGGCAATAAATGCTGGCCTTGCTAGCGATGCCCAGATCTCATGAACAAATAAAAATAAATTGTGGGAACTCCAGGACGCTTCCCGTGTCCTGGACAATCACGTGTGCAGAAGGTGTCGTCAGCTGGAGGAGCTCGAGCTCCGGGTTTTGGAGCTTGAGCAGCATCTGGTGTCACTGCGGTGCATCCGTGAGGCTGAGAGCTACGTGGATAGCACGTTTCAGGAGGTGGTCACCCCGCAGCTAATGAGTGCGCAGGCAGAGAGGGAATGGGTGATTGCTAGACAGAAGAGGAGGACCAGGCAGGTAGTGCAGGAGTCCCCGGAGTGCATCTCGCTCTCCAACCAGTATTCTGTGCTGAGTACTGGTGAGGGTGATGGTTCCTCTGGGGAGTACAGCCAGAGCCAAGTCCATGGCACCACGGGTGGCTCAGCTGTACAGGGGTGGAGGAGGAAGACAGGGAATGCAATAGTGGGAGGGGATTCAATAGTTAGGGGAGCAGACAGGCATTTCTGCAGCTGCAGGCCTGACTCCAGGATGGTATGTTGCCTCCCTGGTGCCAGGTTTAAGGATGTCACTGAGTGGCTGCAGAATATTCAGAGGGGGGAGTGTGCGCAGCCAGAGGTCGATGTCCACATCGGTACCAACAACGTAGGTTGAAAGACGGATGAGGTCCTGCAGACAGATTTTAGGGAGCTCTGAAAGAGATTAAAAAGCAGAACCTCAAAGGTAGTAATCTCTGGATAGGAGGATAGAGCAGATGAATGTGTGGCTGGAGAGTTGGTGCAGGAGGGAGGGCTTCTTATTCCTCAGGAATTGGGGCTGGCTCTGGAGGAGGTGTACCTGAACAGGCCGGATGGGTTGCACCTCAACAGAGCCGGTACGAATATCCTCGTGGGGAGGTTTGCTAGTGCTGTTGGGGATAGTTTAAACTAAGTTGGCAGGGGGATGGGCATCAGGATGTAACATTAGAAAGGGGAAATAAAGTGCTCAAAGGATTGGGAGAGGCAGAGAGCACTAAAGTAAGAAATAGTAAGGTATTAGGTGGGGTCAAACTAAGAGAGAATACAGGATGGTCTAAGATGGGTTTACAGTATATGTGTGTGAACGCACGAAGTGTAGTAAACAAGGTAAGTGAGCTGCAGGCCCAAATAGCCACATGGGAATATGATGTTGTGGCAATAACTGAGACCTGGCTCAAAAAAGGGCAGGATTGGGTATTAAATATTCCTGGTTAAAAAGTGTTCAGTAAAGATAGGAGGTGGTGTGGCAGTATTGGTCAAGGAGAATGTTACAGTGCTGGAGAGGGAGGATGTCCTGGAGGAGTCAAGGACAGAATTTATATGGCTAGAGTTAAGAAATAATAGAGGTGCCATTACACTACTGGGTGTATTCTATAGACCACCAAATAGTGGGAAAGATATCGAGGAGCAAATTTGCAGAGAAATTACAGAGAGGTGCAAGAACTATAGAGTAGTGATAATGGGGGACTTCAACTATCCTAATATAGACTGGGATCGTAATAGTGTTAAGGGCAGAAAAGGGAAGAATTTCTGAAGTGTATTCAGGAGAACTTTCTTGATCAGTACGTTTCTGGCCCAACAAGGGAGGAGGCATTGCTGGATCTGGTTCTGGGGAATGAGGTAGGTCAAGTGGAGCAAGTGTCAGTAGGTGAACATTTAGGGAAGAGTGATCATAGCATCCTAAAATTTGATTAGCTATGGAAAAGGACAGGGAGCAATCTAGAGTAATAATGTTTAGCTGGGGGAAGGCCAATTTCAGTGGGATGAGAACGGATCTGGCCCGGGTAAACTGGAATCAAAGATTAGCAGGCAAAACTGTAATGGAACAATGGGCTGCCTTTAAAGAGGAAATAGTTCAGGTACAGTTGAGGTACATTCCCACTAGGGGGAAAGGCAGGGCAACTAAAGTCAGGGCTCCCTGGATGACAAAAGAGATAGAGAATATGATGAAGCAGAAAAAGAGTGCGTATGACAGATGTCAGGTTGCAAATACATCTGAGAATCAGGCTAAATATAGAAAGGTCAGAGGAGAAGTGAAAAATAAACTAAGAGGGGCAAAGAAAGGGAATGAGAATAGAATGGCAGCCAACATAAAAGGTAATCCAAAAGTCTTATATAGGCATATAAATAGTAAACGGGTAGTAAGAGGAGGGTTGGGGCTGATTGGGGACCATAAAGGAGACCTATGCGTGGAGGCAGAGGGTATGGCTGAGATACTAAATGAGTACTTTGCATCTGTCTTTACCAAGGCAGATGATGCTGCCATAGACATAGTAAAGGAGGAGGTAGTGGAGATACTTGATGGGATAAAAATTGATAAAGAGGAGGTATTAGAAAGACTGGCTGTACTTAAAGTAGATAAATCACCAGGAGTGGATGGGATGCACCCTAGGATGCTGAGGGATTTGAGGGCGGAAATTGCAGAGGTACTAGTCATAATATTCCAATCGTCCTTGAATACAGGGTTGATGCCAGAGGACTGGAGAATTGCAAATGTTATGCCATTGTTCAAAAAAGGGTGTAAAGTTAAACCCAGCAACTACCAGCCAGTCAGTTTAACCTCAGTAGTGGGGAAGCTTTCAGAAACAGTAATCAGGGGCGAAATTAACAGTAACTTGGATAGATGTGGATTAATTAAGGAAAACCAGCACAGATTTGTTAAAGGCAAATCGTGTTTAACCAACTTGATCAAGTGTTTTGGAGAGGTAACAGAGAGGTTGATGAGGGCAATGCAGTTGATGTGGGGTACATGGATTTCCAAAAGGCGTTTGACAAAGTGCCACATAATAGGCTTGCCAGCAAAGTTGAAGCCCATGGAATAAAAGGAACAGTGGCAGCATGGATACAAAATTGGCTAAGTGACAGGAAAGGGAGAGTAGTGGTGAACGGTTGTTTTTTGGACTGGAGGAAGGTATAAAGTGGTGTTCCCCAGGGGTTGGTTCTAGGACCACTGCTTTTCTTGATATATATTAATGACTTGGACTTGGGTGTACAGAACACAATTTCAAAATTTGCAGATGACATAAATCTTGCACGTATAGTGAACAGTGAGGAGGATAGTGATAGACTTCAGCAAGACATAGACAGACTGGTGAAATGGGCGGACACGTGGCAGATGAAATTTAATGCAGAAAAGTGTGAAGTGATATATTTTGGTGGAAAGAATGAGGAGAGGGCATGTAAACTAAATGGTACAATCCTAAAGTGGGTGCACAAACAGAGAGACCTGGGGGTATGTGTGCACAAATCCTTGAAGGTGGCAGGGCAGGTTGAGAAAGCAGGTAAAAAGGCTTACGGGACCCTGGACTTAATAAATAGAGGTATAAAGTACAAAAGTGTGGAAATGATGATGAAACCCTGGTTCGGCCCCAACTGGAGTACTGTGTCCAATTCTGGGCACCACACCTCAGGAAGGATGTGAAGGCCTTAGAGAAGGTGCAGAAAAGATTTACGAGAATGATTCCAGGAATGTGGGACTTCAGTTACCTTGATGGACTGGAGAAGCTCGGGTTGTTCTCCTTGGAGCAGAGAAGATTGAGAGTAGATTTGATAGAGGTGTTCAAAATCATGAGGTGGCTAGACAGAGTAGATAGAAACTGTTCCCATTGGCGGAAGGGTCGAGAACCAGAGGACGCAGATTTAAGGTGATTGGCAGAAGAACCAAAGGTGACATGGGGAAAAACTCTAATCACAGTTGTAAAGGAGCCTTCTGTTCCGTGCCTAGGAGCTGTGACCCGTGGGAGAGAGCGGCTGGGACACATTCCTTACAGGCCTCAAGATTAACCTGCATGGGGATATTGCTGTCAGTGAAGAGAGATGAGAAAGACCAAAGTGCCGTTTGCCCCTCTCAGTGTGGCCCTGAAGGACTGTGTCCAGGCTGTAGTTCTGTTCCCACCGTACGATCCTCCCCCGAGATTGTCCTTTGAGCTCCAGCCAGGTGATGCTAAACACTCGGGTGGGAACAACAAAAATCCATAAAAATGTGCTTAAAGTAAAGCTGATTTATTTGGCATATATCCAGAAATTTAAACTCCAGCCCAGTTACAGGGGTTATTAACATCAGCAGAAACAAACCCCCAACTGTCAGTGTGAACACGATTCAGTCCGGGATGTGATTAACAGCAGCAATAACATCAGAATCCAAAATCTGCAGTCACTTGTGAACTCGCTGGTGTCTCAGCAGGCTGGATGATTGAGTGAATCCTTTCCCACATTCGGAGCAGGTGAATGGTCTCTCCCCAGTGTGAACTCGCTGGTGTGTTAGCAGATCCGTTTTTCTTTTAAATCTCTTCTCACATTCAGAACATTTAAAAGGTCTCTCATCAGTATGAACAAATTGATGGCATGTCAGGTCCCCGGAACTTTTATATCACTTCCCACAGTCCGGGCATTTAAAAGATCTCTCATCAGTTTGAACTCGCCGGTGCTGCAGCAGGTGGGATGAATTAGTGAATCCCTTCCCACACTGAGAGCAGGTGAACGGTCTCTCCCCAGTGTGAATTCGCTGCTGTGTCAGCAGGTTGGATGACCGAGTGAATCCTTTCCCACACACGGAGCAGGTGAACGGCCTCTCCCCAGTGTGATCTCGTCAATGAGTTTCCAGCTCAAATGGGTAGTTGAATCACTTCCCACAGTCCCCACATTTACACGGTTTCTCCCTGGTGTGACTGTGCTTGTGTCTCAACAGGCCAGAGGATCGGCTGAAGCCTTGTCCACACACAGAACACGTGTACGGTTTCTCTCCGCTCTGAACGGTGCTTTCTGCTTCCATGTTCAAAGGTCCTGAAGAATTGAGTGACTCTGTCAGATCTTGAAGTGATGTTTCGTTTGAGTTTCCCATCTGCAAATCCTCCCCTTCTAACACCCTGCAAAATGAATTTAAAACAGGAGAAAGGGAGGGTGAGAGAGAACCCAGAAAAACACAAAGGCAGGTTGTGAAATTGAGATGAATGAATCTGGGAATTTGTGGGGCTGGCACTAGAAAAAAGTGACCATGAAAGCTGCCGGACTGTCGTAAAAACCCAACTGGTTCACTAATGTCCTTCAGGGAAGGGAACCCGCCACACGGTCTGGACCGACACTCTCTCTCCTCCCATAGAGGCCAGAGTCTTGTGAGGTGGGAGGGGGAGGGGTGAAGGAGAGTGACTTTATACATCTGCAACTCGACTAGAGCTTTGACAGCACCTCCCAAACACGCGACCTCCACCTAGAAGATCAAGGGCAGCAGGTGCATGGGAATACCATCACCTCCCAGTTCCCCTCCAAGTCACACACTATCCTGACTTGGGCATTTATCGCCATTCCTACATTGTCGCAGGGTGAAAATCCTGGAACTCCTCACCAAACAGCATCCTGAGAGTATCAGAGCTGTCCACAATACTCCAGGTGTGGGCTCACCAAGGCCCTATATAATTGCAGTAAGACTTCTTTACTCTTATACCCCAATGCATCTATATCTATATATATATATATAAAGCGGTTGATCTGTCTGTCCTTCTGTCTGTCTGTCCTCGGGTGTGCGTCTGTCCGGCTATGCGCTCAAAAGTTATACCGCGCACCTACGCGCGCGTTACCTCCGAAGAATGCTTACGCTTCCGGGACGCTGGTAAGCATATTTACTTTTCGGTCGGACGAAAATTGTTCGCGCCTTATGCAAAAACCTTCAAAATTAAACTCATTATCTGCTAGCATTGATTGACTGACGTCAAGGTTCGACCAATCCTGTGCCGTCACGATTGACCAATCCTACAGTACGGTCCCCTGATGGTTGGCCAATCGGTGTGTGTGTGTGTGTGTGTGGGCGGGACTAATCATTTTCATCTTGGGGATCTGGCAGCCATTGTTTCAGTGCCATGGCTTCAGCTTCCAGCTCAAACTACTTTGAAAGTTAGTATCTCTTTTAAAAATAACATAAGATTTACCAAAAACGTTTTATAAGTACTTTCACTTTCATCTTTCAAGGTATTAAGTGTGTGTGTGGGCGGGACTAATCGTTTTCATCTCAGGGATCTGCCAGCCATTCTTTCACTGCTTGCAGCTCAAACTACTCTCCTTATCCAGCTTTGAAAAAGTTAGTTTCTCTTTTAAAAATAACATAAGATTTACCAAAAACGTTTTATAAGTACTTTCACTTTCATCTTTCAAGGTATTAAAAGGTAGAAATGTTGCCCGGCACAAGATTCACAAAGGGACACAGACAGGGCCCCAAAGCCTGGCACTCGATTTAAACCGCCCGCCCCAAAACAGCCCTGGCAAAGCCGGGCTCCCCCCAGCTAGTTTGTAATAAAGGCCAAATTACCATTTGCTTGCTGTACCTGCATGTTAACTTTCTGTGATTGGTCTACAAGGACATGCAGGTCCCTCTGAATACCAACATTTCCGAGTCTCTCACCATTTAAAAAATATTCTGCTTCTCTATTTTTCCCACCAAAGTGCATAACTTCACATTTCTCCACATTATATTCCATCTGCCATGTTCTTGCCCACTCACTTAACCTGTCTATATCCCTTTGCAGGCTCTTTGTGCCCTCCTCACAGCTTACTGTCCCACCTAGCTTTGTATCATCAGCAAACTTGGATACATTACACTCGGTCCCTTCATCGAAGTCATTGGTAATGACTTCGATGAAGTCATTATCTTGAGCTAATATTTTACCCCCAACCCCATGAGCCCTAATTTTGTGTAATAACCTCTTGTGTATCATTCTGTGATTCTATGAAATCTGCGTTCTTCCAACTCGGGCCACTTGTCTAACCCCCACTCCCTCGGCTCCACCATTGGCAGCTGTGCCTTCAGTTACCTCGGCCCCAAGATCTTTGACCAAACTTTTGGTCACCTGTCCGAATCTCTCCTTCTTTGGGGTCACAGTCTAAGGAGTAGGGGTAAGCCATTTAGGACAGAGATGAGGAGGAATTTCTTCACCCAGAGAGTGGTGAACCTGTGGAATTCTCTACCACAGATGGCAGTAGAGGCCAATTCATTAAATATATTCAAGAAGGAGTTGGATATATTTCTTAAGGCTAAAGGGATCAAGGGATATGGGGAGAAAGCAGGGACAGGGTACTGAATTTGGCTGATCAGCCATGATCGCTTTGAATGGCGGAGCAGGCTCGAGGGGCCGAATGGCCTACTCCTGCTCCTATCTTCTATGTCAGTCCGAGATGAGGAGGAATTTCTTCACTCAGATGGTTGTGAATCTTTGGAATTCTCTGCCCCAGAGGGCTGTGAATGTTGAGTCTTTGAGTATATTCAAGGCTGAGATAGACAGATTTTTGGACTCTAGGGGAATCAAGGGATATGGAGACCGGGCGGGAAAGTGGAGTTGAGGTGGATGATCAGCCATGATCTTATTGAATGGCTCGAGGGGCCGTGTGACCTGCTCTTATTTCTTATGTTCTTAAGTTATTATGACCTCAACTGGAGAATTGTGTCCAATTCTGGGCAGCGTACTTTAGGAAGGAGATGAAGGCCTTCAAGATGGTGAGGAAAAGATTTGTTCTGGAAAAATATTTCCTGGGATGAGGGAATTCAGTTACATGGATAGACTAGAGAAGCTGGTGTTGTTCTCCTCGGAGCAGAGAAGGTTGAGAGGAGATTGGATTGAGGTGCTCTACATCATGGAGGGGTCTAGACAGAGTAGACAGAGAGAAGCTGTTCCCATTGGCGGAAGGGTCGAGAACCAGAGGACACAGATTTAAGGTGATTGGCAGACGAACCAAAGGTGACATGAGGAAAAACTTTTTTATGCAGCGAGTGGTTAGGATCTGGAATTCACTGCCTGAAAGGTTGGTGGAGGCAGATTCAACTGTGGCTTTCAAAAGGGAATTGGATAAGTACCTGAAGGAAAAATGTTGGCAGGGCTACGAGGAAAGGGTGGGGGAGTGGGACTAGCTGAAGTGCTCTTGCAGAGAGCCGGCACGGGCTCGATGGGCCTCCTGCTGGGCTCTAACGAGTCTATGATTCTAGAGCCTCACCATCAGCTGATTCAATGAGTGTCAGCAGTGACAGCAGTCCAATCCTGCCCTCAATGGACATCCATACACTTCCCAGTTGATGTCACTGGATCTCCATCAAGAGCAGGGGCAGTGGCTGATTCTTACTCATAGTTAGCCCAGTGGTACTGAGGGTAATTATAGCCCCTGAACTGCTGCCTTGTCAGAGATCAACTAACAGCACAGACCAAGGTTTAAACTTGGTACCTTCCTAGTCGGTAGTGCAGAGTGTTTCAAAGTGGAAGGGGGAGGGGGAGAACAGAATATTTAGAAAGAAATATCACTCCACCTTTAAACAAAACCTTCATTACACTGCAAAATTCTGAAGAATTTCAACGTTAAACAAGCAAGTCAAATGGATCATCAAAAATAGTGAGACATTTCAGAAAGGCTCAAGTCACTGAAACAGACAGGTTTACAATCACTGCACAGTACAGAAGGGAGCGACTGTTCATGGGAGCTCTGTTAGTGAAGTCTGCTGACACTCCAAGATAAACGAGACTGTCCCTTTAACTATAAATAGGCAGAGAAAGGGGAGTCCTTGTCCCTTTAAATATCTGCCCCATTCCCCCAGGCAGTGGGAGGAGGAACAGCGCACGGTCTCTTTATATCCTGACCCAGCGGGTACCCGCTCAGTGTAGGGGCAGGGCCTGCGGAACAAGCTGTGTAGGGGCGGGGCCTGGGGAACCCGCTCTGTGTGGGGGCGGAGCCTGGGGAACCCGCTCTGTGTGGGGGCGGGGCCTGGGGAACCCGCTCTGTGTAGGGGCGGGGCATGGGGAACCCACTCTGTGTGGGGCCGGGACCTGAGGAACCCCCTGTGTGTGGGGGCGGGACCTGGGGAACCCACACTGTGAAGGGACCACTTACATCGAGACACCAAATCCCAGGACAACTTACATTGAGACACCAAATCCAAGTACTACTTACTCGGAGACCCCAAATCCCAGGACAACTTACATTGTGACACCAAATCCAGGGACCACTTACACTGAGACACCAAATCCAGGGATCACTTATACTGAGTCGATAAAATATGAATCAGAAAGCTTCAGTATGGGGAATGGTCATGGAGGTGAAACCAGCTCCAGTGAGGGTGAAAGGCTGGTAATGGATGAAGATATGATGGTGGAGTCAGATGGCGACTGGTGGAGCTTGGTGATAGGTTGTCACAAGCCCTTTTCAGGCAGGCCAATGATTGGATGTAAACAGCACAACTCCTGGATCCACCTGTTCTTGTCCCAAAATCCCAAAGTCTAATGACCCTGATGTTTTTGTCTGTGAAAATGTAGAGATGTGAAAGAAGAGAGGAAATCAGGCTCAGGCCAGAAAGAAGGTTCCTTGAATGAACAATTCATGAGGCTGTTTTCTGACTCATCATGCTGTAATGATATCAGCAAATAGTGATGGTATTTGCCTGTTTGATTATGATGCCTTACCAGCATATTTGCAGGTATTGATTATTTATGCCTGACCAGCAGAGGGCATGTGAGAGACAAGCAGTTTAGTTTAGTTTCGGTTTCGTTTTAGATGTATTTCTAGCATGGTGTCTCCTGTAAGGCTGTTAACCAGAGTTGAACGAATTTTAGATTAAAAGACATTCTCTTTCATAAATGTCTCGTCATTGAACCCACAAAGAAATCAATACATGGTGTCAGAAGTGATTGAAAGAGATGAAGAGGAAAAATCTGAAGTTAAGTCAGCTCTCCACATATTAGCAAGCCAAAAGAGAACATCGTTACTTACCATTGGAGAATAGCTAACGAAGTGAAAAATGGAAGGTTTGCACCCACCGGCGAAGCTTCAGTTGACAGGTAATGTGGCTGAAAATTGGAGGAGATTCAAACAACGTTTGGAGTTGTATTTAGCGGCAATCGGAGCTGACGAGAAAAGTGATAAAATAAAAGCGTCAGTGTTCTTGCATGTCGTGGGTGAAGAAGCGCTGGAGGTGTATAATAACTTCACATTCGCTGCTGATGGAGACAAAATGAAGCTAGATAAAATAATGGCACAGTTTGAGGCCTACTGCATACCTAAATGTAACGTGATGTTTGAGAGGCACAGATTTTTCACATGTGTACAGAAAACGGGGGAGACTATTGATCAGTATGTGACTGAACTGAGAAACCGAAGCAAAACATGTGAATTTGGGGGACTGACAGACTCGCTGATAAAAGACAGACTGGTGTGTGGATTTCCAGATCATGGTCTAAGGGAAAGACTGCTAAGAGAGCAAGATCTAGACCTGGGAAAAGCCATAGCACTGTGTAGGGCTATAGAGACTGTGAAGTCGCAGGCAAAGGAGCTGTTCAGTGACAATAGCTGCAACGTGGATGCAGTGAGAAAGAACGGACACAAACCGTTTAACAAAAAGAGCGCCAATGTGATAAAGAGGCGTGGCCAGTGAACAAAAATGAAAGGGGCAATCGAAAGTCATGTAGTCGATGCGGTACACAGCATCCACCAAAAAAGTGTCCAGCATATGGTAAAAAATGCAATAGTTGCAACAAAAACAACCATTATGCCCGTTGCTGCAAGAACCAAGCGCAACAAAGCAAGGTCCATGTAGCAGATGAAAGCGAGATAGAGGAGTTCTATGTAGATGTTGTGTCTGAAAACAAAAAAGAAAAAAAAGAGACTGGATGTTGACACTAAAAGTGAATGACATACACATTCCATTTAAATTGGATACTGGAGCACAAGTTAATGTGATATCAGAGGCTGATTTAAAGAAAATTAGATCCAGACCAAAGATACATGGAATAAAAGTGAAAGTGACAGGATACTCAGGTACTGATATACCAGTGAAAGGAAGATGCATTGTCAAAGTGACACACAAGGACAGAGAGCACACGCTAGCATTAATCGTGATGCCAAACGATGTGCAAGCCATACTAGGTTTAAAAGCCTGTGAGAGACTGAACCTGGTAAAGAGAGTCCTCGTTGTCGAAAGCGAAGGAGAGACAGTCTATGATGAACTCATGAAAGAGTACAACGACCTATTTTAGGGTCTAGGCTGCCTTCCAGGAGAACACACGATCAGAGTAGATAAAAGTATACCAACGGCCATACATCCATGCAGAAAAGTTCTGTTTGCTCTTCAAAAGCAACTGAAGGCAGAGTTGGACAGGATGGAAAGCCTGAACATGATTCAGAAGATAGATGAGCCAACTGAGTGGGTGAGTTCTGTCGTCGTTGTGGACAAAAAGAATGGAAAGCTCAGAATTTGCTTGGATCCAAGAGATCTAAACAGAGCAATAAAGAGAGAGCATTCAAGCTTCCTACACGTGAGGAAATCATGTCACAGTTTGCAAATGCAAAGTATTTCAGCAAGTTAGATGCATCATCAGGATTTTGGCAGATGAAACTGGACGAAGCAAGTTCAAGACTGTGCACGTTCAACAGTCCATTTGGCAGATACAGATTCCTAAGGTTACCATTTGGCATTGCCTCAGCTCCTGAAGTGTATCACAAAACTATCCATATGATCTATGAGCATCTGGAGGGAGTTGATACATCAATGGATGACATCATAGTATGGGGAACCACGAGAACTGAGCATGACGAGAGACTGAATAAAGTGCTGGAAGCAACAAGGAAAACAAACCTGAAGCTGAATAGAGAGAAATGCCAGCTCGGGGTGACAGAACTGACATTCGTGGGAGATATCCTTAGCAGTGAGGGCATCAGACCAGATCCCAGAAAGTTGTCCACCATTGAAAATATGCCAAAGCCACAATGCAAAAAGGACATGCAGAGATTTAATGGAATGATCAACTATATGGGTAAATTCATATCCAACCTCTCAGAAAAGATGGCGCCACTGAGAAGACTAACTGAAAAGAACATAGAATAGGAATGGAATCATGAGCATGAGAACTCATGGAGCGAGCTAAAGAAACTGCTCACAGAGGAACCAGTTCTGAGGTTTTATGACACAACGAGACCCATCAAGATATCATCAGATGCATCACAGAGTGGGCTCGGTGCCGTTCTTCTGCAAAAATATGACTACTGGCAACCTATTGCATATGCATCGCGCTCAATGACAGACGCGGAGACACGATATGCTCAAATAGAAAAGGAGCTGCTCAGCATCACATACACTTGTGAAAGATTTCACCAGTTTGTGGCAGGACAAGCAATCAGTGTAGAGACTGACCATAAGCCCTTGATTGCATTGCTCCAAAAGCCACTAAGTAGCTGTCCGCTTAGAATACAAAGAATGATGATCAGGCTGCAACGCTATACACTGAATGTTGCGTACACACCGGGTAAGCTGATGTATACAGCAGACACGTTGTCCAGAGCTGTTGACCCAAGTGAGCCCGCAAACAGCAAAATGGATGAAAAAGTGAACGCCTACGTGGCCATGATCACAAGTGCACTGCCCATAGCAGATGCAAAAATGGAGCTCATAAAGACTGAGACAAACAAAGATGAAACAATGAGATGACTGAGGAAAAGCATCTTGGATGGATGGCCCAACATGAAGCAAGGCTGCTCACCTGACATAGCAGAGTACTGGAACTGCAGGGAGGAACTATCAGTGGCCGAAGACATCATCTACAAAGGAAGTAAAATAGTTATCCCAAAGAGTCTGAGAAAAGAGATGTTAAAAAGGATCCATAGAGGACATCTGGGAATCGAAAAGTGTAAGAAAAGAGCACGAGAGGTGATGTACTGGCTTCAAATCAACAAAGATGTGACAAATGAGGTGTCAAACTGCACAATATGCCTGAAATAATGAGCAAGCAATCCGGTAGAACCAATAAAGCCACACCCAGCACCAGACAGACCTTACCAGAAGGTAGGCGCTGAACTATTCATATGTCAAGGGAAGGACTATCTTGTAGTCACAGACTATTACTCCCTGTATCCAAAGGTTTGTAGACTGTACACCACCACTGCAGATGCTGTGATAACATGTATGAAAGCCATATTCTCCAGACATGGCGTGGCAAGCGAGGTCTTCACAGACAATGGACCCCAGTTTTACAATGCAAGTTTCCGACACTTTGCCAAAGAGTGGGACTTTGTCCACACAACGTCAAGTCCTCACTTTCCACAGTCCAATGGAGTAGTGGAAAAATCGGTCCAGACAGTGAAAAGACTGATGTACAAGGCAAAAGACAGTGGAACTGACTTCTACCAAAGCATGCTTGTATATCGCACAACGCCGCTCGAGTGTGGTATGTCACCAGCCCAACTCCTTATGGGACGTCTGCTAAGGTCAAACCTACCCATCCCGGAGAACCTCCTGAAAAGAAGAGGGGGAGAAAGTGAGGAAGTTCAAAGAACAGAAAGAAAAGCAAAAGTACTACTATGACAGAGGAACACAAAACCTACCTGAACTCCACACTGGTGACCAAGTAAGGTTCAAAGACAAAACAAACATATGGACTCAGAAGGGAACTGTCCTGAGTGAAGTTCAACCAAGATCATACACCATTCAGACAGATGAGGGTGCTGTTCTGAGAAGAAATCGTCGGGATCTTCTCATGGGACCAGCCACAGCAGGTCAAAAGACTGATACTGGTGAACAACCTGATCACACAGCTGAGAAATCATCATCTGAGGCAACAACTCAGATTCAAGGACAATCAATCAGAAAATCCTCAAGATGCGTGAAGCCACCTGAGAGACTCATTGAGCAAGTTTAAGGACTCTTGTTATAGAAGGAAGTAATGTTATCTTATTCTTTCTTCAAGTTCTAGTGTATTTACGTATTTCATGTGAACACACAAAACAAGGTTAAAAAACCTTGATCGTGATAATGATAATGTAAGTTCATTAAGTGTTACAGTTAAAATGCAGATTAATACAAAGAAAACATGTTGTTAGATAAAAGTAAAATACTTTTGTTTTAAGAAAGGGAGATGTAATGATATCAGCAAATAGTGATGGTATTTGCCTGTTTGATTATGATGCCTTACCAGCATATTTGCAGGTATTGATTATTTATGCCTGACCAGCAGAGGGCATGTGAGAGACAAGCAATTTAGTTTAGTTTCAGTTTCGTTTTAGATGGATTTCTAGCATGGTATCTCCTGTAAGGCTGTTAACCAGAGTTGAACAAACTTTAGATTAAAAGACATTCTCTTTCATAAATGTCTCGTCATTGAACCCACAAAGAAATCAATACACATGCGTGAAGTTAAAACACCCTGAAATGAAAGAGTACATGTCCAGTGACACTGGCATTGTCAATAATGGTTTCTCTCCCTAATCACCGTCTCATAGCCTAACATCCTAACCCGAACCCCAGCCCCTAAACCCTAACCAAGGATTACTGACAGGGTTCAATTGAGGAGCTAAAGACCCGATAAAGGAAGTATTTGAAACAATTATCTCGAATAAAGAAATAGTGCAAGGTATGTTAATAACAAGAGATTAAATCAAAGAGACCATCAAAATCAGCAATGACAATTACAAAGATCAGAACATTTCAAAGACGAGCACAGGCAATATGTGAGAAGGAGCTTTTACTAAATCTGATCCAAAAAGGGTTAAATGATACAGAAAATAACGGATTTCAAATCTTATGCAGGATAGTTCTATAAAGGGGTGGACACTGCAGTTCAGTCTATAACACCCACAAGCCATGTATTCAAACGGAACAAGCTTGGGGTTAGATGTGGTAGAAAGTGAACTAGGTGAACAGTTATAATCTAGAGTAAGAAATGCCCCAAAATGGAACAGTCAGTAACAGAACATCAATGTGTCTCCTCTTATCACAGAAAATGCTGGAAATACTCAGCAGGTCAGGCAGCATCCATGGAGAGAGAAGCAGAGTTAACGTTTCAGGTCTGTGACCCTTCGTCAGAACTGGAAAAAGTTAGAGATGTAACAGATTTTAAGCAGGTGCAGAGGCAGGGGAAGGGGGAGGGGAGGAAAGAATAAAAGGGACGGTCTGTGAGAGGGTGGAAGGCAGGGGTGGTGAAATGTTACAAATGGGGATGGCAGAATCATCAACACCTGCTGCCTGAAAAAATAGGGGCAGAGGTTATAGTCTGAAACTGTGGAACTCAATGTTGAACCACTGCTCTCGCCGCATCCCGAGATCCACGCTGAACGCCATGCGTTGCCACATGAACACTCTCGACCTCTCTCTTCAGCACGGTGGCATAGTGGTTAGCACTGTTGCCTCACAGCACCAGGGACCCGGGTTCAAATCCGGCCTCGGGTGACTGTCTGTGTGGAGTTTGCACATTCTCCCCGTGTTTGCGTGGGTTTCCTCCGGGTGCTCCGGTTTCCTCCCACAGTCCAAAGATGTGCGGGTTAGGTTGATTGGCTATGATAAAAAAATTGACCCTTATTGTTAGGGGGATTAAATACGTGGGGTTACGGGGATAGGGTGGGATATGTGTTGGTGTAGGGGTTATGGGGATCGGGTGGGATATGTGTCAGTGCAGGCTCGATGGACGAAATGGCCTCTATCTGCACTGTGGGGTTTCTGTGATTTCTGTGAGCACCGACTCACTATCTCAGAGCTGTCCTGGTCCACAGTTCCATTTCATTCTTTGCCTCACCTGGTGCTTCAATAAAAAACATTTTTTCTTCCTTTCAGCTGTCAGGGGTCGCAAGCTTCAACAACTCTTGGACACCAACGCCCCTCCGGAACCTTCTTCCCCTTCACTTTCTTCTGACACCATCCCTTCTTCCAATCTCACCCCTGCCGTGTTTTCACTATCCGCTCTGACCTTCCCCTCTCTGACGCTGTATATGTCCTCAGCAAAGGTCTGAGCTTCATCCCCTTACGCCCCCACCTCAATGAACTTCGAGCTCGGCATGACGCTGAGCTCTTTTTTCATCGCCTTTGTCTCCTGCCCACTTCTTTGGCCAGGAGTCTTCCCTCTGCACTTTCTCCCACTTTCAGAATTCACGATCTACCTGGACCCCTCCCTCTTGCCTCTTACCCTCTCTAGATCTTTTCACTGCTAAGTGTTTCCAGCAATTTCTGCTGTTATTGAATACACTGTGTTTGAAACAAAGCTGATTTCTTCAATATTTAGACAGAATATTAATATCCATCCCAGGTTAAGATCTGCAGAAACACACTCTAGCTGCTAGAATGAACATGGTTCAGTGCTTAATGCAATCCAAGTAAATCCTGTTCTATTCACGAATGTGGACTTTCAATGGTTGGGCTTTTACCCAGCATTCCGCGCGGGGGAGAATGTACCGCACCCAGACTACAGGAGCCCAGCGTGCAGGTGCGGGACCACGTGGGCTTGGAGCATGTGCCGTGCGTGTCACCATGCTGGTTGCGGAACAGTTCCTGATAAATTGGTGAGAAGCGGCCGGAGGGTGCGGACTTTTGGACCGGCGGGAAGGCTTCATAAACAACTAGTGTAGGCCGCAAGGCCCGAATAATAATCTGAAGGTCCCGCGTTTGCAGCTTCGGGGCTTTTCCCGGCCACAGGCCCAGGCGAACGACCGCCATCTTGATTCAGTGAGCAGCAAAGCACATGCGCAGACATTTTGGTCAGGAACAAAGAGTGGGCGGGGCTTCAGTGTCTGTTCCCAACCGGGTCCTTGTGCCCAGGAGAGTAGACCATTGACTCAGTTATTTGATTCAGACTCTCCACACTTCGGATTTCTCACCATCTCTCCTGAAGGCGCTGGTAAAAGCAGAGCATACGGTTAACATCCCACACAATTGTAACAAAAGAGCCCCAGAGCTGGGCCCCCCATGTACAGTCCCAGGGTTAGAATCCCCATGTACAGTCCCAGGGTTGGACTCCCCATGTACAGTCCCAAGGGTAGAATCCGCATGTACAGTCCCAGGATTGGAATCCCCATGTGCAGTCCCAGGGTTGCTATCCCCATGTGTAATGTATATACCTTTAAGGGGGGAACTATCTTTTACAGCTCATGTATACTGCAGTACCGGCAGTGACCACACCTGTATATAGCACTGAGTAGTAATCTGTACAGATCAGTTCCAGCGTGAGCCACGTTGAGTAAACACCTCTTGTACTGTTCTCCTGCAGTCTGTGTCTTATTATACATGGACACAA
Source organism: Somniosus microcephalus (assembly GCF_052327205.1). Taxonomy (NCBI): domain Eukaryota; kingdom Metazoa; phylum Chordata; class Chondrichthyes; order Squaliformes; family Somniosidae; genus Somniosus; species Somniosus microcephalus. The sequence goes on along the minus strand of NC_140990.1, from coordinate 147,922,007 downwards.
CATTGGCGACAAGGCAAGTTCGAACCTACCTGCAACTCTGCATCACCTCCCGGGGATTCGTTTCTGGAGATCAGTGGATTGGAGGTCAAGGCCAGAGACTCGGGCGTCGACCACGGGCAACCGCCCAGTCATCCAGCAGAGACTCGAGAATTGCGGGGGAGGCTGTCGAGAGCCAGGCTTGGCTTTCCAGTCGAGGTGGTCCAGCGAAACGGGCTGGCAACAGGTAGTGCGCAGGCCCTTCCCAGACAGCGGTGGGCTAGAGCCCGACCAAGCGGCACAGCAAAGGGCTGAGCAGCGTCGACGGGGGAGAGAGAGAGAGAGGGCAGAGCGCACAGGTCGCAGCTGGTGTTCAGAGGCTGAGCAGCGTCGGAGAGAGGGAGGGAGAGAGACGCGCAGGTACCCGCGAGGTGCTGCCATTGCCATGAGGACCGCCAAGAGCAGCGTTGGCAGCAGCGCAGGAGAAGCGCGCAAAACCTACAGGGTGCCGCCATTGCCACGAGAACCGCCGGGAGCGGCAGCAGCAGGGGAGGAAGGCAGGCGCGGGAGATGCAATTTTAAGCCATTGGGAGATGCCATTTTAAACCACACCCAAAATGCTGAAGAGTGGCAGTATCACCATATTTGACAATGAAGTCGAAGATTGGACTACATATGTCGAACGAATAGAGGTACACTGCAAGGCAAATGAGGTGTCAGATGACAAGAAAGCATCGGTATTGTTAAATTTAATGGGTGCAAAGACGTATGGTTTATTACAAAATCTAGTAACCCCAACGAAGCCAATGGAAAAGAGTTTTGAAGACATAGTAATGATACTACAGGAACATTTAAACCCCACACCGCTGCTGATAGCAGAAAGATTCAAATTTCACAAATGGAACCAGCATAAGGATGAACGCAATGCTGATTATTTAACAGAACTGCACAAACTATCGAAACACTGCCAGTTTGGAGCGGGACTGGCAGATACCTTAAGGGACAAGTTTGTGTGTGGGTTTCAAAGTGAAGGAACCCAGAAACGGCTTTTATCTGAAAAGGACCTTATGCTGGAAAAGGCTTTCAGCATTGCGGTATCATATGAAGCAGCAGCACGGGGCGCTGCAGAGATACAACAGAGACCGCAAGAATATGGCACAAACGAAATGTCATATGGAACAGAGAAGTGCTATCGCTGCGGCAGAACAACACACGACCAGAATGATTTCTGGTTCAAAGACAAAGACAAAGTGTGCAGACAGTGTGGAAAAGTAGGACATATAGCACGAGTCTGCAGGTCGGGAAAGAAAACCAGCAATAAGAAACCTACCAAAGAAAAGTACCAGAAGGTACATAAGATGACGGAGAATAGTTCAGACGAACAAAAGAGTGATAACGACTCTGAAAGCAGGGAACTGAGTTGTCTGAAACCACATAATGTGATCACAACGGAGGATCACCGAACCATTTGGGTCACTCTCAAGATAGCAGGAGTCCAGGTAAAGATGGAATTGGACCCCGGGTCAGCCCTAACAGTCATAAACCGATGGGACTACGAAACGCTATTCTCACACATACCCTTGAGAGACACAAAAATTATTTTGAAGACTTACATGGGGCAAAAAGTCTACCCCAAAGGAAAAATAAGCATGACCGTTATATATAAAGGTAAGGAAACACCAAAACTAGACCTGTATGTATTACAAGATGGAGGACCACCATTACTGGGACGTGAATGGATCCGGAAAATACAACTGGATTGACATTCCATACAGGCACTGACTGTGGCTGAAAAAAGGATGATGACGTCACACTTGGGCGACTGTCAAAGATCCTAACTGACACAAAAGAAGTGTTCCAGCAAGGACTCGGAACACTAAAAGGCATGAAAGCGACGATTAAAATTGAAGAAAACGCAAGCCCAAAATTTTTTAACCTTATGCAATCCGCCCAGCCGTCAAAGCAGAGCTGGAGAGTCTGGAACGTTCAGGTGTACTGTCCAAGGTAGACTGGAGCGAGTGGGCTACACCCATCGTCCCGGTGATGAAAAAGTCATTGAGCAGCACGTCTGGGGAACCAAGGAAGGTTCGCATCTGTGGGGACTTTAAGGTAACAGTGAACCTGCTGCTTCACACCGTACAATATCCACTTCCGCGGATTGAAGATATTTTCGCCTCGCTATCTGGAGGGAAACGCTTCACTAAGATTGATTTGGGCCAGGCATATCTGCAAATGGAGGTAGAAGAAGCATCAAAAAAAACCTCACAATCAACACCCATAAAGGTCTCTACCAATCCAACCGGCTGGTATTCGGGGTAGCATCAGCTCCGGCTATTTGGCAGAGGGCAATGGAACAAGTCCTGCAAGGGATCCCAGGGACCCAGTGTTATTTGGACGACATCCTGGTCACGGGCGAAAATGACAGTGATCACCTTGCCAACCTGGAGCAGGTGCTCACTAGATTACAGGAATATGGGCTCCGAGCTAACTGCCCCAAATGCAAGTTTTTTAGAAAACAGATCTCGTATTGTGACCACGTTATCGATAAAGAGGGGTTACATAAGTTCCCAGAGAAGATTGAGGCAGTAGTCAAGGCTCCAGCACCGGAAAATGTGTCACAACTGAGGTCGTTCCTCGGGCTGGTAAAGTACTACCATAAGTTCTTGCCAAATTTGTCTACAATACTACACCCACTGAACACCCTACTGCAAACTGGGGTGCCATGGAAGTGGAGTGACGAATGTAGACGAGCTTTCCAGAAGAGCAAAACACTAATCACATCGAAAGAGGTATCGGCCCATTACAACACAGCATTACCAATTCGGTTGGCATGTGATGCGTCACCCTACGGCATTGGAGCGGTGCTGTCGCACAAATTCTCGGATGGCTCAGAGAGGCCAATAGCCTTTGCGTCACGATCACTAACCTCAGCCAAGCGTAACTGTGCCCAGATTGACAGGGAGGCCCTCAGCCTAGTTTGGGGAGTGAAAAAGTTCAATCACTATCTGCACGGGCAGAAATTCACCTTGCTGACTGATCACCAGCCTCTTGTCTCCCTTTTTAATCTGAAGAAGGGCGTTCCGGTGATGACTGCACAACGGCTACAAAGATGGTCACTTTTTCTAGGGGCGCACCACTATGAGATTGAATATAAGGGCACGAAACAGCATGGAAATGCTGATGGGCTATCACGCCTGCCACTGCCTACTGCAGAGGAAGCACCAGCAGTGGATCCTGTCAAAATATTCCATTCGACTATAGTTGAATACCTACCGGTAACTAACGCTTGTATCGAAAAGGAAACGCGAAATGACCCGACACTGTCTCGGGTATATGATTTGACGGTGAAGGGATGGCCAGCACATGGTGACTCACTGTTGCCAGCATTCTCGACAAGGAGAGAACAGCTGTCAGTGTGCCGGGGGACCTTGATGTGTGGATCCCGAGTGGTAATTCCACCCAAGTTAAGGGATAGAGTGCTCAATGAGCTTCATGAGGGTCATCTGGGAGGGGTATAAATGAAAAGCCTAGCCAGGGCTTGTGTGGTGGCCGGGAATCGATAAACAATCGAGAACCTGACCAAGAGCTGCTCAGGATGCCAGAAAGTCCAAAATGCACCACCACAGGCCCCTCTACACCCATGGGAGTGGCCCTCATCTCCATGGCAACGGGTGCATATTGATTTTGCTGGCCCATTCATGGACTCAATGTTTTTAATAGCCGTGGATGCGCACTCGAAATGGCCTGAGGTCATCAACATGTCCTCCACCACCACAGAGAAAACTATTGCAGTCCTACGGACCATTTTTGCCAGGAATGGCTTGCCAGAACAGATTTGCTCCAACAACGGACCACAGTTTGTGTCCGAAGAGTTCCGGAGGTTCTTGAAAAAGAATGGGTAAGGCATTACACATCCGCCCCGTATCATCCAGCCACAAATGGATTGGCTGAGAGGTTCGTACAAACCTTTAAGAAGGCAATAAAGGCTATGTACAATGACAACATTCCGCTGCAGCACAAGGTGGACAATTTCCTGTTCACCTACCAGAATGTGACACATGCAGTCACCAACCAGGCCCCAGCCATGATGTTTTTTAACCGAAGGTTAAGATCTCGCCTGGATTTGCTCAGACCAAATGTACGAAGAGATGTTGAGATTAAGCAATTCCAGCACATCCACAAGAAGCCAACAAGGAGCTTCAATGTAGGGCAACCAGTCTTGGCCCGCGACTACCGAACAGAAAAATGGCAGCCATGAACAATATGCACACGGTGGGGCCCACTAATGTACACAGTGGACGTTGGGGAGAGCATCGTGAGACGCCATGCTGACCAGATCCTAGAGTCACAGGAACAATTCAACCCCATGCCTCGCCCATACGTACCTGGTGATGAACCCAACGTACAGGTCTCATCTACCCCAGAAACAGTAGCATCGGAAGCTGATGAACCAACCGACAACAGGGGGCCAGAATCGCCTCCGCACCAAGAGCAAGACACTCGGGAAAGGCGCTATCCAGAAAGGATCAGGAAGCCTCCCCAAAGACTGAATATATAAATAGACTATTTTCAGCTAATGTTGCATGTTAAAAGTGTTAATTGTAAATGGTTTGATATTTAATTGTTAAATGAGTGTTATGGTACTGTTAAACTAAAAGGGGAGGAATTGTAATGTATACACCTTTAAGGGGGGGAACTATTTTTTACAGCTCATGTATACTGCAGTACCGGCAGTGACCACACCTGTATATAGCACTGAGTAGTAATCTGTACAGATCAGTTCCAGCGTGAGCCACGTTGAGTAAACACCTCTTGTACCGTTCTCCTGCAGTCTGTGTCTTATTATACATGGACACAACACCATGTACAGTCCCAGGGTTGGAATCCGCATGTACAGTCCCAGGATTGGAATCCCCATGTACAGTCCCAAGGTTGGAATCCCCATGTACAGTCCCAAGGTTGAAACCCCTGTGTACAGTCCCAGGGTTGTAATCCCCATGTACCGTCCCAGGGTTAGAATCCCCATGTACAGTCCCAAGGTTGGAATCCCCATGTACAGTCCCAGGGTTAGAATCCCCATGTATAGTCCCAGGGTTGGAATCCCCATGTACATTCCCAGAGTTCGAATCCCCATGTACAGTCCCAGGGTTGCAATCTCCATGTACAGTCCCATAGAAACATAGAAGATAGGAGCAGGAGTAGGCCATTCAGCCCCTAGAGCCTGCTCCACCATTCAATGAGATCATGGCTGATCATCCAACCTGTCCCTGCCTTCTCCCCATATCCCTTGATCCCTTTAGCCTTAAGAAATATATCTAACTCCTTCTTGAATATATTTAATGAATTGGCATCAAGTGCCTTCTGTGGTAGAGAATTCCACAGGTTCACCACTCTCTGGGTGAAGAAATTCCTCCTCATCTCTGTCCTAAATGGCTTACCCCTTATCTTTAGACTGTGACCCCTGGTTCTGGACCCCCCGCCATTGGGAACATCCTTCCTGCATCTATTCTGTCTGGTCCTGTTAGAATTTTATAAGTTTCAATGAGAGCCCCTCTCATTCTTCCAAACTCCAGCAAGTATAAGCCCAATTGACCCAATTGCTCCTCATACGTCATTCCTGTCATCCTAGTATGTAACGAGAAAGGAATAATTAGCAATCTTGTGCGAGGCCCCTTGGGGCGGAGCGATCATAATATGATAGATTTCTTGTTTGTCATAAAAATAAAACAAAAACGGTGACTCAACCGTGGCTAACAAGGGAAATTAGGGATAGCATAAGATCCAAGGAGAGGACGTATATTGTGGCCAGAAAAAGCAGTAAACCTGAGGATTGGGAGCAGTTCAGGATTCAGCAAAGGAGGACAAAGGGATTAATTAAGAGCGGGAAAATAGAGTATGAGAGTAAGCTTTCAGGGAACATAAAAACTGACTGTAAAAGCTTTTATAGATATGTGAAGAGAAAAAGATTGGTGAAGTCAAGAGTAGGTCCCTTGCAGTCAGAATCAGGGGAATTTATAATGGGGAACAAAGAAATGGCTGACCAATTAAATACATACTTGGTTCTGTCTTCACAAAGGAGGACACAAATAACCTCCCAGAGATGTCAGGGAACATAGGGTCTAATGAGAGGGAGGAACTGAATGAAATCAGTATTTGTAGGGAAATGGTGTTAGGGAAATTGATGGGATTGAAGGCCGATAAATCCCCAGGGCCTGATAATCTACATCCTAGGGTACTTAAGGAAGTGGTCCTAGAAATAGTAGATGCATTGCTGGTCATCTTCCAAAATTCTATAGACTCTGGAACAGTTCCCATGGATTGGAGGGTAGCTAATGTTACCCCACTATTCAGAAAAGGTGGTAGAGAGGAAACGGGGAATTATAGACTGGTAAGCCTGACATTGGTAGTGGGGAAAATGCTAAAGTCCATTATAAAAGATGTAATAGCAGAGCACTTGGAAAACAGTGACAGGATCAGACAAAGTCAACATGGATTTACAAGAGGTAAATCGTGCTTGACTAATCTACTGGAATTTTTTGAGGATGTAACTGGTAGAATAGATAAAGGAGAACCAGTGGATGTGGTGTATTTGGACTTTCAGAAGGCTTTCGATAAGGTCCCGCATAAGAGATTAGCGTGTAAAGTTAAGGCACATGGGATTGGGGGCAAGGTACTGACTTGGATAGAAAACTGGTTGGCAGACAGGAAGCAAAGAGTTGGAGTAAATGGGTCTTTTTCCGAGTGGCAGGCAGGACTAGTGGGGTACCGCAGCGATCAGTTCTAGGATCCCAGCTATTCACAATATATATTAATGATTTAGACGAGGGAACTAGATGTAATCTCTCCAAGTTTGCAGACGGCACAAAGCTGGGTGAGCGTGTGTGCTGTGAGGAGGATGCCGAGAAACTCCAGAATGATTTGGACAGGTTGGGTGATTGGGCAGATGCATGGCAGATGCAGTATAATGTGGATAAATGCGAGGTTATCCACTTTGGTGGCAAAAACAGGAAGGCAGATTATTATCTGAACGGCAATAGATTGGGAGAAGGGGAAGTGCAACGAGACCTGGGTGTCCTTGTGCACCAGTCGCTGAAGGTAAGCATGTAGGTGTAGCAGGTGGTTAAGAAGGGAAATGGTATGTTGGCCTTCGTAGTGATAGGGTTCGAGTACAGGAACAAGGATGTCTTCCTGCAGTTGTACAGGGCCTTGGTGAGACCACATCTTGAGTATTGTGTGCAGTTTTGGTCGCCTTATCTGAGGAAGGATATTCTTGCCATGGAGGGAGTGCAGCGAAGATTCACCAGGCTGATACCTGGGATGGCAGGAATGACGTATGAGGAGAGATTGGGTCGATTGGTGTTATACTCGCTGGTGTTTAGAAGAATGAAAGGGGATCTCATTGAAACTTATAAAATTCTAACAGGACTAGACAGACTAGATGCAGGAAGGATGTTCCCGATGGCGGGGGAGTCCAGAACCAGGAGTCACAGTCTAAAGATAAGGGGTAAGCCATTTCGGACAGAGATGAGGAGGAATTTCTTCACCCAGAGATTGGTGAACCTGTGGAATTCTCTACCACAGAAGGCAGTTGAGGCCAATTCATTAAATATATTCAAGGAGTTGGATATATTTCTTAAGGCTAAAGGGATATGGGGAGAAGGCAGGGACAGGGTACTGAGTTTGGATGATCAGCCATGATCTCATTGAATGGCGGAGTAGGCTCGAGGGGCCGAATGGCCTACTCCTGCTCCTACCTTCTATGTTTCTATGTTTCTCTCCTTTCACACACATGGAGCAGGTGAATGGCCTCTCCACATTGTGACTCAACCGTGGCTAACAAGGGAAATTAGGGATAGCATAAGATCCAAGGAGAGGACATATATTGCGGCCAGAAAAAGCAATAAACCTTAGGATTGGGAGCAGTTCAGGATTCAGCAAAGGGATTAATTAAGAGGGAGAAAATAGAGTTGAATGATCGAGTGAATCCCTTCCCACACACAGAGCAGGTGAACGGCCTCTCCCCATTGTGAACTCACTGGTGTCTCAGCAGGTGGGATGACTGAGTGAATCCGTTCCCACACACGGAGCAGGTGAATTTCCTCTCCCCGCTGTGAACTTGTCGATGAGTATCCAGCTCAGACGGGCAATTAAATCCCTTCCCACATTCCCCTGGTTTCTCTGTTGTGTGGGCGTCCTTGTGTCTCTCGAGGTTGAACGATCGGTTGAAGCCTCGTCCACACGCAGGACACATGTACAGTTTCTCCCTGCTGTGAATGGTGCGATGTGTTCTCAGGCTGTGTAACTGGTTAAAGGTCTTTCCACTCTCAGTGCACTGGAACATTCTTGACATGAGGTTTGCTTGGAGTTTCCCGTCTGCAAATCCTCTCCTTCTACTACCCTTTAAAAAGTGTTTACAAAAGTCATGCCTGTAAATACAGGGTAGAAATTCAGAACAGACAATTCCAGTGTTTATGAAACATTCTTTCCTCTCTTGTTCCCCCAAATATGTGGTCCAATCAAACTAAAAAGAAGCCATAATAAGCAACAAAGTCCTAACAAAATAGAGGGAACCTTTCCAACTGAACCAGAATGTTGTTCCCAGTGTCTGTGAGACACTCTGTACCCTGAGGTGCCCACCGGTCACAAAAGGTATCAAGCATACCGGTGGACACCGCATGCCCCCCGTTCAGGGCCACCCAGGCTCGGACAAGACCACAGGAGAGAAGCAGACAGCCAGAGTGTCGCCCCATGGGCCCTGCCCATCCTGGACCTACAAATTGCTCTTTTAGCCAGGCCCAAGCACAGGTCCAGGAGAAAATCCTCCAACTTACCCACTCCCCTCCGCACCGGGTGGCCAAAGATTAGGAGCGTGGGTCTAAAGTCTGAGCAAAAGTTGAGGAGCTGCCCCTTCAGGTAACTCTCCAGGGGCTGCAGCCTCTCACACGGAATATATGCCTGGCCCATGGACTCCTCTAGACCACAAACATCACATCCAGCCTGGGAGTGGGCGGAGGTGCTGAAAAAGCTGTTGCCCAGGATGCTCCATCTCATGGGCACTGGGATCGGGTTGGGAACAAGGACCCTGAATCCCCGCCCACTCCCTGTACCAAGATGGCCGTGCATGCGCCATTATCCTCCCTGGCCAAGATAGTGGCCAGTGACCCCGCGCGGCTGAGCCTGTCAACGCAGGGCAAACACGGGGCCTGTGGGCTCTTACTCGGGGCCGAGACCTTCCCCAGGTGTTGATGGAGCTTCCCTGGCCACCCGCGGGTCCAATTCCGCCCCCGCGCCCACAATCTCCTCCCGCCACCCGAGCCACCTATTCCGCCTCAATCCATCTCCAGAGCACCACCCGATTCCCGCGCCTGCGCACTGGGCTCCTGTGGCCATTGATATGGCACTTTCTACCCCCCAGAGCATTCTGGGTAAACACACCGCCATTGAAAGCCCCAAATAGTGAACAGAAATAAAATAGTCAACCCATCGAGGTTCCAGCCCGGGGGGCAATGAATAAACGTAAGTACTTAGTTTTAAAAAGGTAAGTGGTCTATCAATTAAAGTTAGAAATTGTTTTCCACAGGTTTATTATTTTTAAAGACTTTACAGTAAGGTAAGTGTATTTTTAGACCCGATTTGTTAAAAAATTATTTTTTTCAAAAATTTGAATAATTGTTTAAATTAGTTTTTTACAGTTATTAATAGTTCATTTAATTAGTGGGATATTTTTTAAACTTTTATTTGAAGTTTAAGTACTGTTTTGGGCACCCGGAGTTTTCATGAGTTTGACAGTTCTTACTATCAAACTCATGAATGAACTTTTGCAACCTCCGATTGGTTGCCCAGTGCTCACGTGATCCCAGCCGGCTCATCGAACTAACTACGCCACTGGATCACGCAAGCACAGTGCGCCGGGAGCTGAACCGGGCCACTGACAGGAAATCCATGCAGGGCCAGGCTTCAACTGTCGGCGCGCTAAGTAAGTGTACATCGGGGGCACCAATGTCTGGGCCATTGTGGACGACTGCACTAAAATACAGGAAAACATAAACAGACTTGCAAACTGGGCAGATAAATGGGAAATTAATTTCAATATAGTGAAATGTGAAATGTTTCATTTTGGTAGGAGGAATACGGAGGCCAGATATTGCTTAGAAGGTAAGAAACTAAATAGGGTAGAGGAGCAAAGTGAACTGGTAATACAGACACATAAATTGTTAACATTAGTTGTAATATAAACAGAGACATGGAATATAGAGCTGGGGTATTGGGCCGTGATGTGTTCATCTTGTTGATTCTAATTCGGGTGATGCGAATGTCCTTGCGTCCGAACGAGGGACCGCAAGGATGTCCACATCACCCGCGCCATGACAGGAGCTGATGACTGCTGGACAGACCACCGCCTAATCCGCTCTGTCATCTCCATCAATGTAGCCCCAAAACAGCAGCGGCAACAGAAACAATGCCGCAAGAAAATTAACGCTGGAGCACTCAAAGACCCCACTAAGAAAGCTCTATTCAGCCTGCGCCTGAGAAACAACCTGACGACTCCCAGTGATGCAGAGACACAGAGTGCCCACAGCGTCTGGTCTGCACTCAAGGCCTCCATAATCAACACCTGTGAAGAGACGCTTGGTCACTCGACCAGGAAACACCAAGACTGGTTTGACGAGAATTACCAGGAGATCCAGGAGCTAATAAGCCGCAAGCACAAAGGATTTGTGATCTGGAAACAGCAACAGAACTCGAGAGCAAGAAAGCAGCTCGACAGAAGCCTGAAGACCAAGGTCCAACAAAAAACTCATGACCTAAAGAACAGGTGGTGGGTGGAGAAAGTGCAGGAGATCCAGCAGCTAGCCGACAACCACGATGTTCGTGGATTCTTTAATGCAGTCAAGACCATCTATGGCCCAAGCACCCAAGGCCCTTCTGCACTGCAGGCCAAGAATGGAGAGGTACTCATCAAGGACAGGGAAGCAGTCAGTGCCCGCTGGAAGGAGCACTTCGAAGATCTCCTTAACCACAACTCTGTCTTCGACACGAGTGTCCTCAACTCCATCCCACAGCATGCTACCCGCCACCATCTCAGCACAACCCCAGCCCGGCCCACTAAGGGGCACAATGGACATGATCTTCACCACACGTCAATTAGAAGAGAAATGCAGGGAACAGCACCAACCACTGTACATGGCCTTCTTTGATCTCACAAAGGCCTTCGACACTGTCAACCGTGAGGGATTATGGAGTGTCCTCCTCAAATTCGGCTGCCCTCAAAAGTTTGTCACGGTCCTCCACCTGCTTCACGACGATATGCAAGCTGTGATCCTGACCAACGGTTCCACCACAGACCCAATTAACGTACGAACCAGGGTCAAGCAAGGTTGTGTCATTGCACCAACGCTCTTCTCAATCTTCCTTGCTGCAATGCTCCATCTCACCCTCAGTAAGCTCCCCACTGGAGTGGAGCTAATTTACAGAACAAACGGGAAACTGTTCAACCTCCGTCACCTCCAGTCCAGATCCAAGGTCGTCCCATCCTCTGTCATCGAATTACAGTATGCAGACAATGCTTGCATCTGCGCTCACTCGGAGGTCGAACTCCAAACCATCGTCAACACCTTCACCGAAGCGTACGAGAGCATGGGCCTTACACTAAACATCCATAAACATCCATAAGACAAATGTCCTCGACCAACCTGCACTCACCATACAGTGCTGCCCCCCCCCCCACCGATTATCAAAATCCACGACAAGGCCTTGGACAACGTGGACCACTTTCCATACCTCGGGAGCCTACTGTCAACAAGGGCAGACGGCGATGACGAAGTCCAACACCGCCTTCAGTGTGCCAGTGCAGCCTTCGGTCGCCTGAGGAAGAGAATGTTTGAAGACCAGGACCTCAAACCCGGCACTAAGCTCATGGTCTGCAGGGCAGCAGAGATACCCGCCCTGCTGTATGCCTCAGAGACATGGACCATGTACAGCAGGCACCTCAAAGCACTGGAGAAGTACCACCAATGCTGCCTCCGCAAGATCCTGCAAATCCATTGGCAGGATAGGCGCACCAACGTCCGTGTTCTTGCTCAGGCCAACCTCCCCAGCATCGAAGCTTTGACCACGCTCAATCAGCTCTGATGGATGGGTCACATTGTCCGCATGCCCGATACGAGACTCCCAAAACAAGCGCTCTACTCGGAGCTCCGGCACAGCAAGAGAGCCCCAGGTGGGCAGAGGAAATGCTTCAAGGACACCCTCAAAGCCTCCTTGAAAAAGTGTAACATCCCCACCGACACCTGGGAATCCCTGGCCCAAGACCGCACAAAGTGAAGGAGAAGCATCCGGGAAGGCGCCGAACACCTCGCGTCTCTTCGCCGGGAGCAAGCGGAAGCCAAGCGCAGGCAGCGCAAGTCAACCCAAGCACCCCACCCACCCGCCCCTTCAACCACCGTCTGCCCCACCTGTGACAGAGACTGTAGGTCCCACATTGGACTAATCAGTAACGTGCGAACTCATTTTTAATGTGGAAGCAAGTCATCCTCGGTTCCGAGGGACTACCTAAGAAGAAGAAGAAATCTTTGCCAATTATTTGAAGTGATCTGTTTACTTTTACGTGTTTTTTTAAATACATTTGCTGAGTGGATTCAAATTTAAATTGAAAGCAGGTTTGCAGGCGTGATGCTCTATTCACACATCGAAGGTGAGAGAGATGCTGTGGGACACACGCTAAGTCCAGTAGCTGAAAGTGATTAACAGACTGGGTTTTGTGTTTAGTGATCCCGGGCATGTTACTGAGACCTTCCCTGGATACCAAGGATAGGATAGGCACTCTGGAAGGTATGGGGAGCTGGGTCTTATCCATGAGAGTAACCGAAGGTACGAGAACTGAAATAATCTTGAGTTAGAAAGGAGAAAAGGCCCAAAAATGGAGCAGTCGGTAACAGGATATTAATTAGTCTCCTCTTTTCAAAGAACATAAGGAATAGGAGCAGGAGTAGGCCATATGGCCCTTCGAGCCTAGCCCACCAATCAGTAAGATCATGGGTGATCTTCGACCACAACTCCACTTTCCTGCACCAACCCCATATCCCTTGATACCCTTAATATTCAAAAATCTATCGATCTCTATCTTGAATATACTCAAAGACTGAGCCTCCACCGCCCTCTCGGATAGATAATTCCAAAGATTCACCACCCTCTGAGTGAAGAAATTTCTCCTCATCTCTGTCCTAAATGGCCGACCCCTTATTCTGAGACTGTGACCCCAGGTTCTAGACACTCCATCCAGGGGAAACATCCTCCCTGCATCTACCCTGTCAAGTCCTGTAAGAATTTTGTAAGTTTCAGTGAGATCACCTCTTATTCTTCTAAACTCTAATCTCGGAGACATCAAATATCGACACAGTGTTATTTGAAATCTCAAAATATTAAACTTCAGCCCAGTTACAGGGGTTATTAACATCACCAGAAACAACCCCCAACTGTCTGAATGAACATGATTCAGTCGGGATGTGATTAACAGCAGCAATAACAGCAGAATCCAACCCCTGCAGTCACTTGTGAACTTGCTGGTGTCTCAGCAGGCTGGATGACCGAGTGAATCCCTTCCCACACTCAGAGCAGGTGAACGGCCTCTCCCCGGTGTGAACTCGCTGGTGCTTCAGCAGGCTGGATGAATCAGTGAATTTTATCCCACACATGGAGCAAGTGAACGGCATCTCCCCAGTGTGAGTACATTGGTGTGCCATGAGGCTGGATAACAGAGTGAATCCCTGCCCACATTCAGAGCAGGTGAATGGCATCTCCGCAGTGTGAACTCGCTGGTGAGTTAGAAGGTTGGACGACTGAGTGAATTCCTTCCCACACTCAAAGCAGGTGAATGGGCTCTCCCCGGTGTGAACTCGCTGGTGTGTCGGCAGGTGGGATGAACACTTGAACCTCATCCTGCAGCGAGAGCAACTGAACGGCCTCTTCCCAGTGTCAACTCGCTTGTGTTTCAGCAGGTTGGATGACTGAGTGAATCCCTTCCCACACACGGGGCAGGTGAACAGTCTCTCCCCAGTGTGACTGCGATGATGAATTTCCAGCTGAGATGGGGAACTGAATCCCTTCCCACATTTCCACAGTTTCTCCATGATGCAGGTGTCCTTGTGTCTCTCCAGGTTGGACGATCAGCTGAAGTCTCGTCCACAAACAGAACACGTGTACAGTTTCTCCCCACTGTGAATGGTGCAATGTTTTTTCAGGCTGTGTAACTGGTTAAAGCTCTTTCCACACTCGGGTGTGTGTGTCTCGGTACTTTTCCAGTCACACTGATGTTTGAAATCTTTTCCTACAGACAGAACAGACAAACATTTCTCCATCCACATTCAAAGGCCAATGATATTCAGGTCCTGAGGAATTGAGTGACTCTGTCAGATCTTGACATGATGTTTGGTTTAAGTTTCCCATCTGCAAATCCTCCCCTTCCAATAGTTTGTAAAAAGAGTTTACAAAAGTCATCACTGTAAGCACAGGATAGAAATTCAGAACAGACAATTCTAGTTGCTATGGAACATTCTTTCCTCTCTTGTTCCCCAAAGCTGTAAATTCCCGTTCCACACACTCTCCCTCCTCCCTGTGCTGAAATCCAAACCAATCGCACTTACTTCAAACTTTTTTCCTCTACTCCCAGTTTTCTGAGTGCCACAACTCTGTGTTCAGTTTGACACTAATTGGTTCCACTCTCTCCCTCTCCTGCCCTGAAGGTGTTGACTCTTGGCTGGGTTAATTTCTGCATGAACTGCTTCCTCTCCCTCCTTTGAAGGTGCTGACTCTGGCTGGGTTCAATTATGCAATAACTGGTTCCTTTCTCTCCCTCTCCTGCCCTGAAGGTGTTGACGCTTGGCTGGGTTAATTCCTTAATGAACTGCTTCCTCTCCCTCCTTTGAAGATGCTGACTCTGGCTGCGTTCAGTTCTGCAATCATGGAGTTCTCCTGTAGAAGAGGCAAGGTCAGTGACAGTCTGAGAATTGATGGTGTGGTGTTCAGTCGTGGGGTCATGGTCCAGGGGAGGCATGAGGAGTTGTGTGTTATACATAAAGTCATAGAGTTATACAGCACAGAAAGGAGGCCCTTCGGTCCATCGTGTCCACGCCAGCCATCAAGCCCTGTCTATTCTAATCCAATTTTCCAGCACTTGGTCCGTAGCCTTGTATGCTATGGCGTTTCAAGTGCTCATCTAAATGCTTCTTGAATGTTTTGAGGGTTCCTGCCTCTACCGCCCTTTCAGGCAGTCAATTCCAGATTCCAACCACCCTCTGGGTGAAGTTTTTTTCCTCAAATCCCCTCTAAACCTACTGCCCCTTACCTTGAAACCTTGCCCCCTGGTTATTGACCCTATCTAAGGGGAAAATTTCCTCATAATTTTGTACACCTCAATCAGGTCCCCCCCCTCAGCCTTCTCTATTCTAAGGGGGAAAAAAAGTCTCAAAGAAGGCGTTAATCACTAACAACCGTGTTTTGTGAAACCGAATTGACGTGAACAGCTGAAGAAACTACTCTAACAATACATTGTCTTTACATTGTCGTTATGTTGACTTTTAGCCTGTGTGTTAAATAGGAAAGTATGACTCTTTACAGACCCACCCTAACCCATTTCCATTTCTCCTCATTTACAGACACTCCCTGACCAGTCTCCATTTCTAATCCATTTACAGATGCTCCCTGACCAATCACCATATCTCCTCCATTTACAGACGCTCCCAGACCACTCTCCATTTCTCCTCCATTCAGAGATGCACCCTAACCAGTCACCACCACTCCTCTATTTACAGACGCTCCCTGACCAGTCCCCATTTCTCCTCTATTTGCAGATGCTCCCTGACCAGTCACCACCACTCCTCTATTTACAGATGCTCCCTGACCAGTCCCCATTTCTCCTCCATTTACAGATGCTCCCTGGCTCGCTGGGGCTTTCCCAACGCTTCCTGGTTATCCCGGAGTTTCTGTCTTAAACTGGCGGGTAGTGGTGGGGAGGCGGATAATGTTGAGTGTTTCCTCCGGGCCGGGGCTTGGGGCCGCACTCGGTGTGTGAGCAGGCCGCATCCCCCTAGGGTTTATTAACCCGCTCCCTGAGCTCTCTCACCTGATGTGTCAGCATCTGCTGCCAAGGTCCGCGGATGTTCAGCTCACACTGCCCGGCTGATTGACGGGAGCTCCGGACCTATAGGAAGAGTGGGGCGGGGCTGGAGGACCGAGCGGGTGGTTGGTCTTCCAACCAATCGGAGTGTGAGGGGCGGGGCTTACGGCAGCCAGTGGGCGGGGTTGAACCAGGAGCTCCCTCACTGGCTGAAACTCTGCATCATTTTCAAACCTGATTTCTCTCAAACTCCAGGGACCATGCTAGTATATTACCCCAATCCCATGAGCCCTAATTTTGTTTAATAACCTCTTGTGTAGCATCTTATCGATTGTTTCGGAAAATCCAAATACACTGGTTCCCCCTTATCTATCCTGCTAGTTACAAACAATCAGGGGGAAATGGAGGAAAAGATATGTAGGCAAATCTCAGGGAAGTGTAGAAATAATAGGGTAATAAGAGCAGGGGATTTCAACTTCCCCAATATTAACTGGGATAGTCAGAGTGTGAAAGGCTTAGAGGGTGCGGAATTCTTAAAGTGCATCCAGGAGAGCTTTTTGAGCCAGCATGTAGAAAGTACTACAAGAGAGGGGGCGGTACTGGACCGAATTCTAGGGAATGTAGCCGGGCAAGTGGTAAAAGTGTCAGTAGGAGAGCATTTTGGTGACAGTGACCATAATTCGGTGAGATTTAAGGTAGTCATGGAAAAGGACAAAGATGGACTGGAAATAAAGGTTCTAAATTGGGGGAAGGCCGATTTTAATATGATAAGGCAGGATCTGGCCAAAGTGGACTGGGATCAGCTACTTGTAGGAAAATCCACATCAGAGCAGTGAGAGTCATTCAGAAAGGAAATAGAGAGAGTACAGTGCCAACATGTTCCCATAAAAGGTCAAGGGTGGGACCAACAAGTCCAGGGAACCCTGGATGTCAAGGGATATACAAGAATGGATTAGGGAAAAAAAGGGAGGCTTTTGGCAGATACAAAGGACTAAAAACAGTGGAAGCCCCAGAGGAGTATAGAAAGTGCAGGGGGGTACTTAAAAAAGAAATTAGGAGAGCAAAGTTAGGAGAGCAAAGAGGGGCCATGAAATAACATTGGCGAGTCTGTCCATCTGTCTGTCTGTCTGTGTGGGGAGGGGAGAGGAGAGAGAGAGAGAGAGAGAGAGAGAGAGAGTGGGGAAGGAGAGAGAGGAGAAGGAGAGAGAGAGAGAGTGGGAAGGAGAGAGAGAGAGAGAGAGAGAGAGAGCGCGAGAGAGAGGGGGGAAGGAGAGAGAGAGAGAGAGAGATGAGAGAGAGAGATGTGGGAAGGAGAGAGAGAGAGTGGGGAAGGAGAGAGAGAGCGAGAGAGAGGGGAAGGAGAGAGAGAGAGAGAGAGAGAGGAGAGGGGGAAGGAGAGAGAGAGGAGAGAGGGAAGGGGAGGGAGAGAGAGAGTGAGGGAAGGAGAGAGAGAGAAGGAGAGAGAGAGAGGGAAGGAGAGAGAGGGAAGGAGAGAGAGGGAAGGGAGAGAGAGAGAGAGAGGGGGGGGAAGGAGAGAGAGAGAGGGGGGGAAGGAGTGTGAGAAAGAGAGGGGGAAGGAGAGAGAGAGGGAAGGAGAGAGAGAGAGAGAGAGAGAGAGGGGAAAAGGAGAGAGAGCCGCCGCTCCTCCAGTCGATGTGTTGCGGGCCCCGA